>NW_028123076.1:0-217000 GCF_965194805.1 Balaenoptera borealis
TGATGACAGGTATAATGTGGCATTGTAATGACAGTGGTCATAGAGCATTGTGATGAAATGGATCATGGAGCAATGTGATTACAGGGACCATGTAGCATTGCGAATGCATAGGCTATGGAGCATTGTGATGACAGGAGTCAAGGAGCATTGTGATGTAAGTGGTCATGGATCATTGTGATGACAAGTGTCCTGGACCATTGTGATGACACGGGTCATGGAGCATTGTGATGGCAAGGGCCATGGCGAATTGTTATGACATGTGTCTTGGGGCATTGTGATGACAGTGGTCATCTAGAATTGTGATAAAAGGTATCATGGAGCACTGTGATGACAGGGGCCATGGAGTATTGTAATGACAAGGCAATGGAACATTGTGATGACAAGTATCATGGAGCTTTGTGATGACACGAGAATTCATCATTATGATGACAAGAGTTCTGGAGCATTGTGATGACAAGGGCATGGAGCATTGTGATTACAGGGTCATGGAGCATTGTGATGACAACTGTCATGGAACATTGTGATGACAGGGTTCATGGAGCATTGTGATGACAAGTGCGATGGCGAATTGTGATGACAGGTGTCATGGGGCATTGTGTTGAAAGGGGCATGGAGCATTGTGACGACAATGGTCATGGAGCATTGTGATGACTGGTATCATGGAGCATTGTTCTGAAAAAGGTCATGGGGCAGTGTAATGACAAGTATCATGGAGGATGTAATGAAAGGAGTCATGGAGCATTGTGATTAAATGGATCATGAGGCATTTTGATGACAAGAGTCATGGAACATTGTGATGACAGGGCTAATGGAGCATTGTGATGACAAGGGCTATGGAGCATTGTGATGACAGGTGTCATGCAGCATTGTGATGAAAGGGGTCATGGATCACTACGATGACATGTGTAATGGAGCATTGTGATGATATGGACATGGAGCATTGTGATAACAGGGGCCAGGGAGCATTGAGATGACAAGAGCAGGGAACATTCTGATGACAGCAGTCTTGTATCATTGTGATGATACCTGTCATGGAACATTGTGCTGACAGGGGCTATAGAGCATTGTGATGACAGGTGTCATGTGGCATTGTGATGACAGTGGTCATAGAGCATTGTGATGAAAAGGATCATGGAGCAATGTGATTACAGGGGCCATGGAGCATTGTGAATACATAGGCCATGGAGCATTGTGATGACAGGGGTCAAGGAGCATTGTGATGAAAGTGGACATGGAGCACTATGATGACACGGGCATGCAGCATTATGATGACAAGAGTTCTGGAGCATTGTGATGAAAAGGGTATGGAGCATTGTGATTACAGGGGACCAGGAGCATTGTGATTACATGGGCAGTGAATATTGTGATGACAGGGGTCATGGAGCACTGTGATGACTAGTGTCATGGAACATTGTGATGAGAGGGATCATGGAGCACTGTGATGAGAGGGGCCTTGGAGCATTATGATGATAGGCGTCATGGGGCATTGTGATGACAGCGGTCTTGGAGCATTGTGATGAAAGGGATCATGGAGCAATGTGATTACAGGGGCCATGGAGCATTGTGAATGCATAGGCCATGGAGCAATGAAATGACAGGGGTCAAGGAGCATTGTGATGTAAGTTGTCATGGAGCATTGTGATGACAAGTGTCCATGAACATTGTGATGACATGGTTCATGGAGCTTTGTGATGACAAGTGCCATGGCGAATTGTGATGACAGGTGTCATGGGGCATTGTGATGACAGTGGTCATGTAGAATTGTAATGAAAGGTATCATGGAGGACTCTGACGACAGGGGCCGTGGAGCACTGTGATGACAGTGGTCATCTAGAATTGTGATGAAATATACCAGGGAGCATTGTGATGACAGGGGTCATGGATCACCGCAATTATAGGGGCCAGGGAGCATTGTGAATACAAAGATCATGGAGCATTGAGATGACAGGGGTCATGGATCATTGTGATGACAAGGGTCCTGGAACCTTGTGATGACACGGTTCATGGAGCATTGTGATGACAAGGTTCTTCAAGCATTGTGATGACACGGGCATGGAGCATTATGATGACAAGAGTTCTGGAGCATTGTGATGAAAAGGGTATGGAGCACTGTGATTACAGGAGACCAGGAGCATTGTGATTACATGGGCAGTGAATATTGTGATGACAGGGGTTCATGGAGCACTGTGATGACAAGTGTCATGGAACATTGTGATGACAGGGTTCATGGAGCATTGTGATGAGAGGGGCCTTGGAGCATTATGATGATACGCGTCATGGGGCCTTGTGATGACAGCGGTCTTGGAGCATTGTGATGAAAGGGATCATGGAGCAATGTGATTACAGGGGCCATGGAGCATTTTGAATGCATAGGCCATGGAGCAGTGTGATGACAGGGGTCATGGAGCATTGTGATGAATGTGGTCATAGTTCATTGTGATGATAAGTGTCCAGGAACATTGTGATGACATGGATCATGGAGCATTGTGATGACAAGGGCCATGGCGAATTGTGATGACAGGTGTCATGGGGCATTGTGATGACAGTGGTCATCTAGAATTGTGATGAAAGGTAACATGGAGCACTGTGATAACAGGGGCCATGGAGCATTGTGATGACAAAGGCCATGGAGCATTTTGATGACAAGTGTCATGTAGCATTGTGATGAGACGGGCATGGAGCATTATGATGCCCAGAGTTCCGGAGCATTGTGGTGACAAGGGCATGGAGCATTGTGATGACAAGGGCCATGGCCAATTCTGATGACAGTTGTCATCGGGCATTGTGATGACAGAGGTTATCTAGCATTGTGATGAAAGGTACAATGGATCAATGTGATAACAGGGGCCATGGAGCATTGTGATGATAAAGGCCATGGAGCATTTTAATGAAAAGTGTCATGGAGAATTGTGATGAGACGGGCATGGAGCATTATGATGACAAGAGTTCTGGAGCATTGCGTTGACAAGGGAATGGAGCATTGTGATTACAGGGACCATGGAGGATAGTGGTGACATCTGTCATGGAACATTGTGATGACAGTGGTCATGGAGCATTGTAATGACAGGGGCCATGGAGCATTGTGATGACAGGGGTCATGGGGCATTGTGATGACAGTGGTCATGGAGCATTGTGATGAAAGGGGTCATGGAGCACTGTGATCACAGGGGCCATGTATAATTGTGATGACAAAGACCATGGAGCATTGTGATGACAGTTGTCATGGAGCATTGTGATGAAAGGGATCATGGAGCAATGTGCTTACAGGAGCCATGGAGCATTGTGAATGCATAGGCCATGGAGCAATGAAATGACAGGGGTCAAGAAGCATTGTGATGTAAGTTGTCATGGAGCATTGTGATGACAAGTGTCCATGAACATTGTGATGACATGGTTCATGGAGCATTGTGATGACAAGTGCCATGGCGAATTGTGATGACAGGTGTCATGGGGCATTGTGATGACAGTGGTCATGTAGAATTGTAATGAAAGGTATCATGGAGGACTCTGACGACAGGGGCCGTGGAGAACTGTGATGACAGTGGTCATCTAGAATTGTGATGAAATATACCAGGGAGCATTGTGATGACAGGGGTCATGGATCACCGCAATTATAGGGGCCAGGGAGCATTGTGAATACAAAGATCATGGAGCATTGAGATGACAGGGGTCATGGATCACTGTGATGACAAGGGTCCTAGAACCTTGTGATGACACGGTTCATGGAGCATTGTGATGACAAGGTTCTTCAAGCATTGTGATGACACGGGCATGGAGCATTATGATGACAAGAGTTCTGGAGCATTGTGATGAAAAGGGTATGGAGCACTGTGATTACAGGAGACCAGGAGCATTGTGATTACATGGGCAGTGAATATTGTGATGACAGGGGTTCATGGAGCACTGTGATGACAAGTGTCATGGAACATTGTGATGACAGGGTTCATGGAGCATTGTGATGAGAGGGGCCTTGGAGCATTATGATGATAGGCGTCATGGGGTATTGTGATGAGAGTGGTCATAGAACATCGTGATGAAAGGGATCATGGAGCAATGTGATTACAGGGGCCATGGAGCATTTTGAATGCATAGGCCATGGAGCAGTGTGATGACAGGGGTCATGGATCATTGTGATAAAAAGTGTCCTGGACCATTGTGATGACACGGGTCATGGAGCATTGTGATGGCAAGGGCCATGGCGAATTGTGATGACATGTGTCTTGGGGCATTGTGATGACAGTGGTCATCTAGAATTGTGATAAAAGGTATCATGGAGCACTGTGATGACAGGGGCCATGGAGTATTGTAATGACAAGGCCATGGAACATTGTGATGACAAGTATCATGGAGCTTTGTGATGACACGAGCATTCATCATTATGATGACAAGAGTTCTGGAGCATTGTGATGACAAGGGCATGGAGCATTGTGAATACAGGGTCATGGAGCATTGTGATGACAAGGGCCATGGCGAATTGTGATGACAGGTGTCATGGGGCATTGTGATGACAGTGGTCATCGAGAATTATGAGGAAAGGTAACATGGAGCACTGTGATAACAGGGGCCATGGAGCATTGTGATGACAAAGGCCATGGAGCATTTTGATGACAAGTGTCATGGAGCATTGTGATGAGACGGGCATGGAGCATTATGATGCCAAGAGTTCTGGAGCATTGCGTTGACAAGGGCATGGAGCATTGTGATGACAAGGGCCATGGCCAATTCTGATGACAGGTGTCATCGGGCATTGTGATGACAGAGGTTATCTAGCATTGTGATGAAAGGTACAATGGATCAATGTGATAACAGGGGCCATGGAGCATTGTGATGATAAAGGCCATGGAGCATTTTAATGAAAAGTGTCATGGAGAATTGTGATGAGACGGGCATGGAGCATTATGATGACAAGAGTTCTGGAGCATTGCGTTGACAAGGGAATGGAGCATTGTGATTACAGGGACCATGGAGGATAGTGATGACATCTGTCATGGAACATTGTGCTGACAGGGGCCATGGAGCATTGTGATGACAGGTATAATGTGGCATTGTAATGACAGTGGTCATAGAGCATTGTGATGAAATGGATCATGGAGCAATGTGATTACAGGGACCATGTAGCATTGCGAATGCATAGGCTATGGAGCATTGTGATGACAGGAGTCAAGGAGCATTGTGATGTAAGTGGTCATGGATCATTGTGATGACAAGTGTCCTGGACCATTGTGATGACACGGGTCATGGAGCATTGTGATGGCAAGGGCCATGGCGAATTGTTATGACATGTGTCTTGGGGCATTGTGATGACAGTGGTCATCTAGAATTGTGATAAAAGGTATCATGGAGCACTGTGATGACAGGGGCCATGGAGTATTGTAATGACAAGGCAATGGAACATTGTGATGACAAGTATCATGGAGCTTTGTGATGACACGAGAATTCATCATTATGATGACAAGAGTTCTGGAGCATTGTGATGACAAGGGCATGGAGCATTGTGATTACAGGGTCATGGAGCATTGTGATGACAACTGTCATGGAACATTGTGATGACAGGGTTCATGGAGCATTGTGATGACAAGTGCGATGGCGAATTGTGATGACAGGTGTCATGGGGCATTGTGTTGAAAGGGGCATGGAGCATTGTGACGACAATGGTCATGGAGCATTGTGATGACTGGTATCATGGAGCATTGTTCTGAAAAAGGTCATGGGGCAGTGTAATGACAAGTATCATGGAGGATGTAATGAAAGGAGTCATGGAGCATTGTGATTAAATGGATCATGAGGCATTTTGATGACAAGAGTCATGGAACATTGTGATGACAGGGCTAATGGAGCATTGTGATGACAAGGGCTATGGAGCATTGTGATGACAGGTGTCATGCAGCATTGTGATGAAAGGGGTCATGGATCACTACGATGACATGTGTAATGGAGCATTGTGATGATATGGACATGGAGCATTGTGATAACAGGGGCCAGGGAGCATTGAGATGACAAGAGCAGGGAACATTCTGATGACAGCAGTCTTGTATCATTGTGATGATACCTGTCATGGAACATTGTGCTGACAGGGGCTATAGAGCATTGTGATGACAGGTGTCATGTGGCATTGTGATGACAGTGGTCATAGAGCATTGTGATGAAAAGGATCATGGAGCAATGTGATTACAGGGGCCATGGAGCATTGTGAATACATAGGCCATGGAGCATTGTGATGACAGGGGTCAAGGAGCATTGTGATGAAAGTGGACATGGAGCACTATGATGACACGGGCATGCAGCATTATGATGACAAGAGTTCTGGAGCATTGTGATGAAAAGGGTATGGAGCATTGTGATTACAGGGGACCAGGAGCATTGTGATTACATGGGCAGTGAATATTGTGATGACAGGGGTCATGGAGCACTGTGATGACTAGTGTCATGGAACATTGTGATGAGAGGGATCATGGAGCACTGTGATGAGAGGGGCCTTGGAGCATTATGATGATAGGCGTCATGGGGCATTGTGATGACAGCGGTCTTGGAGCATTGTGATGAAAGGGATCATGGAGCAATGTGATTACAGGGGCCATGGAGCATTGTGAATGCATAGGCCATGGAGCAATGAAATGACAGGGGTCAAGGAGCATTGTGATGTAAGTTGTCATGGAGCATTGTGATGACAAGTGTCCATGAACATTGTGATGACATGGTTCATGGAGCTTTGTGATGACAAGTGCCATGGCGAATTGTGATGACAGGTGTCATGGGGCATTGTGATGACAGTGGTCATGTAGAATTGTAATGAAAGGTATCATGGAGGACTCTGACGACAGGGGCCGTGGAGCACTGTGATGACAGTGGTCATCTAGAATTGTGATGAAATATACCAGGGAGCATTGTGATGACAGGGGTCATGGATCACCGCAATTATAGGGGCCAGGGAGCATTGTGAATACAAAGATCATGGAGCATTGAGATGACAGGGGTCATGGATCATTGTGATGACAAGGGTCCTGGAACCTTGTGATGACACGGTTCATGGAGCATTGTGATGACAAGGTTCTTCAAGCATTGTGATGACACGGGCATGGAGCATTATGATGACAAGAGTTCTGGAGCATTGTGATGAAAAGGGTATGGAGCACTGTGATTACAGGAGACCAGGAGCATTGTGATTACATGGGCAGTGAATATTGTGATGACAGGGGTTCATGGAGCACTGTGATGACAAGTGTCATGGAACATTGTGATGACAGGGTTCATGGAGCATTGTGATGAGAGGGGCCTTGGAGCATTATGATGATACGCGTCATGGGGCCTTGTGATGACAGCGGTCTTGGAGCATTGTGATGAAAGGGATCATGGAGCAATGTGATTACAGGGGCCATGGAGCATTTTGAATGCATAGGCCATGGAGCAGTGTGATGACAGGGGTCATGGAGCATTGTGATGAATGTGGTCATAGTTCATTGTGATGATAAGTGTCCAGGAACATTGTGATGACATGGATCATGGAGCATTGTGATGACAAGGGCCATGGCGAATTGTGATGACAGGTGTCATGGGGCATTGTGATGACAGTGGTCATCTGGAATTGTGATGAAAGGTAACATGGAGCACTGTGATAACAGGGGCCATGGAGCATTGTGATGACAAAGGCCATGGAGCATTTTGATGACAAGTGTCATGTAGCATTGTGATGAGACGGGCATGGAGCATTATGATGCCCAGAGTTCCGGAGCATTGTGGTGACAAGGGCATGGAGCATTGTGATGACAAGGGCCATGGCCAATTCTGATGACAGTTGTCATCGGGCATTGTGATGACAGAGGTTATCTAGCATTGTGATGAAAGGTACAATGGATCAATGTGATAACAGGGGCCATGGAGCATTGTGATGATAAAGGCCATGGAGCATTTTAATGAAAAGTGTCATGGAGAATTGTGATGAGACGGGCATGGAGCATTATGATGACAAGAGTTCTGGAGCATTGCGTTGACAAGGGAATGGAGCATTGTGATTACAGGGACCATGGAGGATAGTGGTGACATCTGTCATGGAACATTGTGATGACAGTGGTCATGGAGCATTGTAATGACAGGGGCCATGGAGCATTGTGATGACAGGGGTCATGGGGCATTGTGATGACAGTGGTCATGGAGCATTGTGATGAAAGGGGTCATGGAGCACTGTGATCACAGGGGCCATGTATAATTGTGATGACAAAGACCATGGAGCATTGTGATGACAGTTGTCATGGAGCATTGTGATGAAAGGGATCATGGAGCAATGTGCTTACAGGAGCCATGGAGCATTGTGAATGCATAGGCCATGGAGCAATGAAATGACAGGGGTCAAGGAGCATTGTGATGTAAGTTGTCATGGAGCATTGTGATGACAAGGGTCCTGGAACCTTGTGATGACACGGTTCATGGAGCATTGTGATGACAAGGTTCTTCAAGCATTGTGATGACACGGGCATGGAGCATTATGATGACAAGAGTTCTGGAGCATTGTGATGACAAGGGTATGGAGCACTATGATTACAGGGGACCAGGAGCATTGTGATTACATGGGCAGTGAATATTGTGATGACAGGGGTCATGGAGCACTGTGATGACTAGTGTCATGGAACATTGTGATGACAGGGATCATGGAGCATTGTGATGAGAGGGGCCTTAGAGCATTATGATGATAGGCGTCATGGGGCATTGTGATGACAGCGGTCTTGGAGCATTGTGATGAAAGGGATCATGGAGCAGTGTGCTTACAGGAGCCATGGAGCATTGTGAATGCATAGGCCATGGAGCAATGAAATGACAGGGGTCAAGGAGCATTGTGATGTAAGTTGTCATGGAGCATTGTGATGACAAGTGTCCATGAACATTGTGATGACATGGTTCATGGAGCATTGTGATGACAAGTGCCATGGCGAATTGTGATGACAGGTGTCATGGGGCATTGTGATGACAGTGGTCATGTAGAATTGTAATGAAAGGTATCATGGAGGACTCTGACGACAGGGGCCGTGGAGCACTGTGATGACAGTGGTCATCTAGAATTGTGATGAAATATACCAGGGAGCATTGTGATGACAGGGGTCATGGATCACCGCAATTATAGGGGCCAGGGAGCATTGTGAATACAAAGATCATGGAGCATTGAGATGACAGGGGTCATTGATCATTGTGATGACAAGGGTCCTAGAACCTTGTGATGACACGGTTCATGGAGCATTGTGATGACAAGGTTCTTCAAGCATTGTGATGACACGGGCATGGAGCATTATGATGACAAGAGTTCTGGAGCATTGTGATGAAAAGGGTATGGAGCACTGTGATTACAGGAGACCAGGAGCATTGTGATTACATGGGCAGTGAATATTTTGATGACAGGGGTTCATGGAGCACTGTGATGACAAGTGTCATGGAACATTGTGATGACAGGGTTCATGGAGCATTGTGATGAGAGGGGCCTTGGAGCATTATGATGATAGGCGTCATGGGGTATTGTGATGAGAGTGGTCATAGAACATCGTGATGAAAGGGATCATGGAGCAATGTGATTACAGGGGCCATGGAGCATTTTGAATGCATAGGCCATGGAGCAGTGTGATGACAGGGGTCATGGATCATTGTGATGACAAGTGTCCTGGACCATTGTGATGACACGGGTCATGGAGCATTGTGATGGCAAGGGCCATGGCGAATTGTGATGACATGTGTCTTGGGGCATTGTGATGACAGTGGTCATCTAGAATTGTGATAAAAGGTATCATGGAGCACTGTGATGACAGGGGCCATGGAGTATTGTAATGACAAGGCCATGGAACCTTGTGATGACAAGTATCATGGAGCTTTGTGATGACACGAGCATTCATCATTATGATGACAAGAGTTCTGGAGCATTGTGATGACAAGGGCATGGAGCATTGTGATTACAGGGTCATGGAGCATTGTGATGACAACTGTCAAGGAACATTGTGATGACAGGGTTCATGGAGCATTGGGATTAAAGGGACCATGGAGCATTTCTATGATAAGGGCAGGCGAACATTTTGATTACATTGGTAATGGAGCATTGTGATGACATGGGCAGGGAACATTGTGAAGACAGGTGTAATGGAACATTGTGATTACAGGGGACATGGAGCATTTTGATGACATGGGCAGACAACATTGTGATGACAGGTGTCATGGAGCATTGTGATGACAATTGTCATGGAACGTTGTGCTGACAGGGGTCATGGAGCATTGTGATGAATGTGGTCATAGTTCATTGTGATGATAAGTGTCCAGGAACATTGTGATGACATGGATCATGGAGCATTGTGATGACAAGGGCCATGGCGAATTGTGATGACAGGTTTCATGGGGCATTGTGATGACAGTGGTCATCTAGAATTGTGATGAAAGGTAACATGGAGCACTGTGATAACAGGGGCCATGGAGCATTGTGATGACAAAGGCCATGGAGCATTTTGATGACAAGTGTCATGGAGCATTGTGATGAGACGGGCATGGAGCATTATGATGCCCAGAGTTCTGGAGCATTGTGGTGACAAGGGCATGGAGCATTGTGATGACAAGGGCCATGGCCAATTCTGATGACAGGTGTCATCGGGCATTGTGATGACAGAGGTTATCTAGCATTGTGATGAAAGGTACAATGGATCAATGTGATAACAGGGGCCATGGAGCATTGTGATGATAAAGGCCATGGAGCATTTTAATGAAAAGTGTCATGGAGAATTGTGATGAGACGGGCATGGAGCATTATGATGACAAGAGTTCTGGAGCATTGCGTTGACAAGGGAATGGAGCATTGTGATTACAGGGACCATGGAGGATAGTGGTGACATCTGTCATGGAACATTGTGATGACAGTGGTCATGGAGCATTGTAATGACAGGGGCCATGGAGCATTGTGATGACAGGGGTCATGGGGCATTGTGATGACAGTGGTCATGGAGCATTGTGATGAAAGGGGTCATGGAGCACTGTGATCACAGGGGCCATGTATAATTGTGATGACAAAGACCATGGAGCATTGTGATGACAGTTGTCATGGAGCATTGTGTTGAAAGGGGCATGGAGCATTGTGACGACAATGGTCATGGAGCATTGTGATGACTGGTATCATGGAGCATTGTTCTGAAAAAGGTCATGGGGCAGTGTAATGACAAGTATCATGGAGGATGTGATGAAAGGAGTCATGGAGCATTGTGATTAAATGGATCATGAGGCATTTTGATGACAAGAGTCATGGAACATTGTGATGACAGGGCTAATGGAGCATTGTGATGACAAGGGCTATGGAGCATTGTGATGACTGGGGTCATGGAGCATTGTGATGAAAGGGGTCATGGATCACATCGATGACATGGGTAATGGAGCATTGTGATGATATGAGCATGGAGCATTGTGATGACAGGGGCCAGGGAGCATTGAGAATGACAAGGGAAGGGAACATTGTGATGACAGCAGTCATGGATCATTGTGATGATACCTGTCATGGAACATTGTGCTGACAGGGGCTATAGAGCATTGTGATGACAGGTGTCATGTGGCATTGTGATGACAGTGGTCATAGAGCATTGTGATGAAAGTGGTCGTGGAGAACTGTGATGACAAGGGAATGGAGCATTATGATGACAAGAGTTCTGGAGCATTGTGATGACAAGGGTATGGAGCATTGTGATTACAGGGGACCAGGAGCATTGTGATTACATTGGCAGTGAATATTGTGATGACAGGGGTCATGGAGCACTGTGATGACTAGTGTCATGGAACATTGTGATGACAGGGATCATGGAGCATTGTGATGAGAGGGGGCTTGGAGCATTATGATGATAGGCGTCATGGGGCATTGTGATGACAGCGGTCTTGGAGTATTGTGATGAAAGGGATCATGGAGCAATGTGATTACAGGAGCCATGGAGCATTGTGAATGCATAGGCCATGGAGCAATGGAATGACAGGGGTCAAGGAGCATTGTGATGTAAGTTGTCATGGAGCATTGTGATGACTCTTGTCCATGAACATTGTGATGACATGGTTCATGGAGCATTGTGATGACAGGTGTCATGTGGAATTGTGATGAGAGCGGTCATATAGAATTGTGATTAAAGGTATCAGGGAGGACTCTGATAACAGGGGCCGTGGAGCACTGTGATGACAGTGGTCATCTAGAATTGTGATGAAATATACCAGGGAGCATTGTGATGACAGGGGTCATGGATCACCGCAATTATAGAGGCCATGGAGCATTGTGAATACAAAGATCATGGAGCATTGAGATGACAGGGGTCACGGATCATTGTGATGACAAGGGTCCTGGAACCTTGTGATGACACGGTTCATGGAGCATTGTGATGACAAGGTTCTTCAAGCATTGTGATGACACGGGCATGGAGCATTATGATGACAAGAGTTCTGGAGCATTGTGATGACAAGGGTATGGAGCACTATGATTAGAGGGGACCAGGAGCATTGTGATTACATGGGCAGTGAATATTGTGATGACAGGGGTCATGGAGCACTGTGATGACTAGTGTCATGGAACATTGTGATGACAGGGATCATGGAGCATTGTGATGAGAGGGGCCTTAGAGCATTATGATGATAGGCGTCATGGGGCATTGTGATGACAGCGGTCTTGGAGCATTGTGATGAAAGGGATCATGGAGCAATGTGCTTACAGGAGCCATGGAGCATTGTGAATGCATAGGCCATGGAGCAATGAAATGACAGGGGTCAAGGAGCATTGTGATGTAAGTTGTCATGGAGCATTGTGATGACAAGTGTCCATGAACATTGTGATGACATGGTTCATGGAGCATTGTGATGACAAGTGCCATGGCGAATTGTGATGACAGGTGTCATGGGGCATTGTGATGACAGTGGTCATGTAGAATTGTAATGAAAGGTATCATGGAGGACTCTGACGACAGGGGCCGTGGAGCACTGTGATGACAGTGGTCATCTAGAATTGTGATGAAATATACCAGGGAGCATTGTGATGACAGGGGTCATGGATCACCGCAATTATAGGGGCCAGGGAGCATTGTGAATACAAAGATCATGGAGCATTGAGATGACAGGGGTCATGGATCATTGTGATGACAAGGGTCCTAGAACCTTGTGATGACACGGTTCATGGAGCATTGTGATGACAAGGTTCTTCAAGCATTGTGATGACACGGGCATGGAGCATTATGATGACAAGAGTTCTGGAGCATTGTGATGAAAAGGGTATGGAGCACTGTGATTACAGGAGACCAGGAGCATTGTGATTACATGGGCAGTGAATATTGTGATGACAGGGGTTCATGGAGCACTGTGATGACAAGTGTCATGGAACATTGTGATGACAGGGTTCATGGAGCATTGTGATGAGAGGGGCCTTGGAGCATTATGATGATAGGCGTCATGGGGTATTGTGATGAGAGTGGTCATAGAACATCGTGATGAAAGGGATCATGGAGCAATGTGATTACAGGGGCCATGGAGCATTTTGAATGCATAGGCCATGGAGCAGTGTGATGACAGGGGTCATGGATCATTGTGATGACAAGTGTCCTGGACCATTGTGATGACACGGGTCATGGAGCATTGTGATGGCAAGGGCCATGGCGAATTGTGATGACATGTGTCTTGGGGCATTGTGATGACAGTGGTCATCTAGAATTGTGATAAAAGGTATCATGGAGCACTGTGATGACAGGGGCCATGGAGTATTGTAATGACAAGGCAATGGAACATTGTGATGACAAGTATCATGGAGCTTTGTGATGACACGAGCATTCATCATTATGATGACAAGAGTTCTGGAGCATCGTGATGACAAGGGCATGGAGCATTGTGATTACAGGGTCATGGAGCATTGTGATGACAACTGTCATGGAACATTGTGATGACAGGGTTCATGGAGCATTGTGATTAAAGGGGCCATGGAGCATTTTGATGACAAGGGCAGGCGAACATTTTGATTACATTGGTAATGGAGCATTGTGATGACATGGGCAGGGAACATTGTGAAGACAGGTGTAATGGAACATTGTGATTACAGGGGACATGGAGCATTTTGATGACATGGGCAGGCAACATTGTGATGACAGGTGTCATGGAGCATTGTGATGACAATTGTCATGGAACGTTGTGCTGACAGGGATCATGGAGCATTGTGATGAGACGGTCATTGGAGCATTGTGATGACAGGCGTACTGGAGCCTTCTGAGGAAAGGTGTCATGAGTCATTGTGATTACAGCGATCATGGAACATTGTGATGACAGTGGTCATGGAGCATTGTAATGACAGGGGCCATGGAGCATTGTGATGACAGGGGTCATGGGGCATTGTGATGACAGTGGTCATGGAGCATTGTGATGAAAGGGGTCATGGAGCACTGTGATCACAGGGGCCATGTATAATTGTGATGACAAAGGCCATGGAGCATTGTGATGACAGTTGTCATGGAGCATTGTGTTGAAAGGGGCATGGAGCATTGTGACGACAATGGTCATGGAGCATTGTGATGACTGGTATCATGGAGCATTGTTCTGAAAGAGGTCATGGGGCGGTGTAATGACAAGTATCATGGAGGATGTGATGAAAGGAGTCATGGAGCATTGTGATTAAATGGATCATGAGGCATTTTGATGACAAGAGTCATGGAACATTGTGATGACAGGGCTAATGGAGCATTGTGATGACAAGGGCTATGGAGCATTGTGATGAATGGGGTCATGGGGCATGGTGATGACAGTGGTCATGGAGCATTGTGATGACAAAGACCACGGAGCATTGTGATGACAGGTGTCATGCAGCATTGTGATGAAAGGGGTCATGGATCACTACGATGACATGGGTAATGGAGCATTGTGATGATACGGGCATGGAGCATTGTGATGACAGGGGTCATGCAGCATTGTGATGACAGGGGCCATGCAGCATTTTGATGACATGGGCATGGAGCATAGTGATGACAAGAGTTCTGGAGCATTTTGATGACGAGGGCATGGATCATTTTGATGACAGGGGCCATGAAGCATTGAGATGACAAGGGAATGGAGCATTGTGATGAAAGCGGTCCTGGAGAATTGTGAGGAAACGGGTCATGGATTATTGTGATGGAAGGGTTCCTGGAGCATTCTGATGACAAGTGCCATGGAGCATTTTAATGAAAGGGGTACTGGAGCATTGTACAGAAATGGTTCATGGATCATCGTGATTACACGGATCATGGAATATTGTGATGACAAGGGTTTCGGAGCATTGCGACGACAGGGGTCATGGAGCATTGTAATAGCAGGGGTGATGGGGCATTGTGATGACAGGGGCATGGAGCATTGTGATGACAGAAGTCATAGAATATTGTGATGACAAGGGCCATGGAGCATTGTCATGAAAGGTCTTATCTGGCATTGTGATGAGAGTGGTCATGGAGCATTGTGATAAAAGTTGTCCTGAAGCACTGTTATTACAGGGGCCATGTAGAATTTTGATGACAAAGGCCATGGAGCATTGTGATGACAGGCATCATGGAGCAATTTGATGAAAGTGGTCATGGAGCATTGTGATGAAATGCGCCATGGAACATTGTGAAGACAAGTGTCCTGGAGCATTGTGATGACAAGGGCCATGGCCAATTCTGATGACAGGTGTCATGGAGCATTGTGATGACAGTGGTCATCTATCATTATGATGAAAGGTATCACGGAGCACTGTGATGACAGGGGCCATGGAGCATTGTGATGACACGGGCATGGAGCATTATGATGAGAAGTGATCTGGAGCATTGCGATGACAAGGGTATGGAGCATTGTGATTACAGGGACCATGGAGCATTGTGAATGCATAGGCCATGGAGCAATGAAATGACAGGGGTCAAGGAGCATTGTGATGTAAGTTGTCATGGAGCATTGTCATGACTATTGTCCATGAACATTGTGATGACATGGTTCATGGAGCATTGTGATGACAAGTGCCATGGCGAATTGTGATGACAGGTGTCATGCGGCATTGTGATGACAGTGGTCATGTAGAATTGTAATGAACGGTATCATGGAGGACTCTGACGACAGGGGCCGTGGAGCACTGTGATGACAGTGGTCATCTAGAATTGTGATGAAATATACCAGGGAGCATTGTGATGACAGGGGTCATGGATCACCGCAATTATAGGGGCCAGGGAGCATTGTGAATACAAAGATCATGGAGCATTGAGATGACAGGGGTCATGGATCATTGTGATGACAAGGGTCCTGGAACCTTGTGATGACACGGTTCATGGAGCATTGTGATGACAAGGTTCTTCAAGCATTGTGATGACACGGGCATGGAGCATTATGATGACAAGAGTTCTGGAGCATTGTGATGAAAAGGGTATGGAGCACTGTGATTACAGGGGACCAGGAGCATTGTGATTACATGGGCAGTGAATATTGTGATGACAGGGGTTCATGGAGCACTGTGATGACAAGTGTCATGGAACATTGTGATGACAGGGTTCATGGAGCATTGTGATGAGAGGGGCCTTGGAGCATTATGATGATAGGCGTCATGGGGTATTGTGATGAGAGTGGTCATAGAACATTGTGATGAAAGGGATCATGGAGCAATGTGATTACAGGGGCCATGGAGCATTTTGAATGCATAGTCCATGGAGCAGTGTGATGACAGGGGTCATGGAGCATTGTGATGAATGTGGTCATAGTTCATTGTGATGATAAGTGTCCAGGAACATTGTGATGACATGGATCATGGAGCATTGTGATGACAAGGGCCATGGCGAATTGTGATGACAGGTGTCATGGGGCATTGTGATGACAGTGGTCATCGAGAATTATGAGGAAAGGTAACATGGAGCACTGTGATAACAGGGGCCATGGAGCATTGTGATGACAAAGGCCATGGAGCATTTTGATGACAAGTGTCATGGAGCATTGTGATGAGACGGGCATGGAGCATTATGATGCCAAGAGTTCTGGAGCATTGCGTTGACAAGGGCATGGAGCATTGTGATGACAAGGGCCATGGCCAATTCTGATGACAGGTGTCATCGGGCATTGTGATGACAGAGGTTATCTAGCATTGTGATGAAAGGTACCATGGATCACTGTGATAACAGGGGCCATGGAGCATTGTGATGATAAAGGCCATGGAGCATTTTAATGAAAACTGTCATGGAGAATTGTGATGAGACGGGCATGGAGCATTATGATGCCAAGAGTTCTGGAGCATTGCGTTGACAAGGGAATGGAGCATTGTGATTACAGGGACCATGGAGGAGATTGATGACATCTGTCATGGAACATTGTGCTGAAAGGGGCCATGGAGCATTGTGATGACAGGTATAATGTGGCATTGTAATGACAGTGGTCATAGAGCATTGTGATGAAATGGATCATGGAGCAATGTGATTACAGGGACCATGTAGCATTGCGAATGCATAGGCTATGGAGCATTGTGATGACAGGAGTCAAGGAGCATTGTGATGTAAGTGGTCATGGATCATTGTGATGACAAGTGTCCTGGACCATTGTGATGACACGGGTCATGGAGCATTGTGATGGCAAGGGCCATGGCGAATTGTGATGACATGTGTCTTGGGGCATTGTGATGACAGTGGTCATCTAGAATTGTGATAAAAGGTATCATGGAGCACTGTGATGACAGGGGCCATGGAGTATTGTAATGACAAGGCCATGGAACATTGTGATGACAAGTATCATGGAGCTTTGTGATGACACGAGCATTCATCATTATGATGACAAGAGTTCTGGAGCATTGTGATGACAAGGGCATGGAGCATTGTGATTACAGGGTCATGGAGCATTGTGATGACAACTGTCATGGAACATTGTGATGACAGGGTTCATGGAGCATTGTGATTAAAGGGGCCATGGAGCATTTTGATGACAAGGGCAGGCGAACATTTTGATTACATTGGTAATGGAGCATTGTGATGACATGGGCAGGGAACATTGTGAAGACAGGTGTAATGGAACATTGTGATTACAGGGGACATGGAGCATTTTGATGACATGGGCAGGCAACATTGTGATGACAGGTGTCATGGAGCATTGTGATGACAATTGTCATGGAACGTTGTGCTGACAGGGATCATGGAGCATTGTGATGAGACGGTCATTGGAGCATTGTGATGACAGGCGTACTGGAGCCTTCTGAGGAAAGGTGTCATGAGTCATTGTGATTACAGCGATCATGGAACATTGTGATGACAGTGGTCATGGAGCATTGTAATGACAGGGGCCATGGAGCATTGTGATGACAGGGGTCATGGGGCATTGTGATGACAGTGGTCATGGAGCATTGTGATGAAAGGGGTCATGGAGCACTGTGATCACAGGGGCCATGTATAATTGTGATGACAAAGACCATGGAGCATTGTGATGACAGTTGTCATGGAGCATTGTGATGAAAGGGATCATGGAGCAATGTGCTTACAGGAGCCATGGAGCATTGTGAATGCATAGGCCATGGAGCAATGAAATGACAGGGGTCAAGGAGCATTGTGATGTAAGTTGTCATGGAGCATTGTGATGACAAGGGTCCTGGAACCTTGTGATGACACGGTTCATGGAGCATTGTGATGACAAGGTTCTTCAAGCATTGTGATGACACGGGCATGGAGCATTATGATGACAAGAGTTCTGGAGCATTGTGATGACAAGGGTATGGAGCACTATGATTACAGGGGACCAGGAGCATTGTGATTACATGGGCAGTGAATATTGTGATGACAGGGGTCATGGAGCACTGTGATGACTAGTGTCATGGAACATTGTGATGACAGGGATCATGGAGCATTGTGATGAGAGGGGCCTTAGAGCATTATGATGATAGGCGTCATGGGGCATTGTGATGACAGCGGTCTTGGAGCATTGTGATGAAAGGGATCATGGAGCAGTGTGCTTACAGGAGCCATGGAGCATTGTGAATGCATAGGCCATGGAGCAATGAAATGACAGGGGTCAAGGAGCATTGTGATGTAAGTTGTCATGGAGCATTGTGATGACAAGTGTCCATGAACATTGTGATGACATGGTTCATGGAGCATTGTGATGACAAGTGCCATGGCGAATTGTGATGACAGGTGTCATGGGGCATTGTGATGACAGTGGTCATGTAGAATTGTAATGAAAGGTATCATGGAGGACTCTGACGACAGGGGCCGTGGAGCACTGTGATGACAGTGGTCATCTAGAATTGTGATGAAATATACCAGGGAGCATTGTGATGACAGGGGTCATGGATCACCGCAATTATAGGGGCCAGGGAGCATTGTGAATACAAAGATCATGGAGCATTGAGATGACAGGGGTCATTGATCATTGTGATGACAAGGGTCCTAGAACCTTGTGATGACACGGTTCATGGAGCATTGTGATGACAAGGTTCTTCAAGCATTGTGATGACACGGGCATGGAGCATTATGATGACAAGAGTTCTGGAGCATTGTGATGAAAAGGGTATGGAGCACTGTGATTACAGGAGACCAGGAGCATTGTGATTACATGGGCAGTGAATATTTTGATGACAGGGGTTCATGGAGCACTGTGATGACAAGTGTCATGGAACATTGTGATGACAGGGTTCATGGAGCATTGTGATGAGAGGGGCCTTGGAGCATTATGATGATAGGCGTCATGGGGTATTGTGATGAGAGTGGTCATAGAACATCGTGATGAAAGGGATCATGGAGCAATGTGATTACAGGGGCCATGGAGCATTTTGAATGCATAGGCCATGGAGCAGTGTGATGACAGGGGTCATGGATCATTGTGATGACAAGTGTCCTGGACCATTGTGATGACACGGGTCATGGAGCATTGTGATGGCAAGGGCCATGGCGAATTGTGATGACATGTGTCTTGGGGCATTGTGATGACAGTGGTCATCTAGAATTGTGATAAAAGGTATCATGGAGCACTGTGATGACAGGGGCCATGGAGTATTGTAATGACAAGGCCATGGAACCTTGTGATGACAAGTATCATGGAGCTTTGTGATGACACGAGCATTCATCATTATGATGACAAGAGTTCTGGAGCATTGTGATGACAAGGGCATGGAGCATTGTGATTACAGGGTCATGGAGCATTGTGATGACAACTGTCAAGGAACATTGTGATGACAGGGTTCATGGAGCATTGGGATTAAAGGGACCATGGAGCATTTCTATGATAAGGGCAGGCGAACATTTTGATTACATTGGTAATGGAGCATTGTGATGACATGGGCAGGGAACATTGTGAAGACAGGTGTAATGGAACATTGTGATTACAGGGGACATGGAGCATTTTGATGACATGGGCAGACAACATTGTGATGACAGGTGTCATGGAGCATTGTGATGACAATTGTCATGGAACGTTGTGCTGACAGGGGTCATGGAGCATTGTGATGAATGTGGTCATAGTTCATTGTGATGATAAGTGTCCAGGAACATTGTGATGACATGGATCATGGAGCATTGTGATGACAAGGGCCATGGCGAATTGTGATGACAGGTTTCATGGGGCATTGTGATGACAGTGGTCATCTAGAATTGTGATGAAAGGTAACATGGAGCACTGTGATAACAGGGGCCATGGAGCATTGTGATGACAAAGGCCATGGAGCATTTTGATGACAAGTGTCATGGAGCATTGTGATGAGACGGGCATGGAGCATTATGATGCCCAGAGTTCTGGAGCATTGTGGTGACAAGGGCATGGAGCATTGTGATGACAAGGGCCATGGCCAATTCTGATGACAGGTGTCATCGGGCATTGTGATGACAGAGGTTATCTAGCATTGTGATGAAAGGTACAATGGATCAATGTGATAACAGGGGCCATGGAGCATTGTGATGATAAAGGCCATGGAGCATTTTAATGAAAAGTGTCATGGAGAATTGTGATGAGACGGGCATGGAGCATTATGATGACAAGAGTTCTGGAGCATTGCGTTGACAAGGGAATGGAGCATTGTGATTACAGGGACCATGGAGGATAGTGGTGACATCTGTCATGGAACATTGTGATGACAGTGGTCATGGAGCATTGTAATGACAGGGGCCATGGAGCATTGTGATGACAGGGGTCATGGGGCATTGTGATGACAGTGGTCATGGAGCATTGTGATGAAAGGGGTCATGGAGCACTGTGATCACAGGGGCCATGTATAATTGTGATGACAAAGACCATGGAGCATTGTGATGACAGTTGTCATGGAGCATTGTGTTGAAAGGGGCATGGAGCATTGTGACGACAATGGTCATGGAGCATTGTGATGACTGGTATCATGGAGCATTGTTCTGAAAAAGGTCATGGGGCAGTGTAATGACAAGTATCATGGAGGATGTGATGAAAGGAGTCATGGAGCATTGTGATTAAATGGATCATGAGGCATTTTGATGACAAGAGTCATGGAACATTGTGATGACAGGGCTAATGGAGCATTGTGATGACAAGGGCTATGGAGCATTGTGATGACTGGGGTCATGGAGCATTGTGATGAAAGGGGTCATGGATCACATCGATGACATGGGTAATGGAGCATTGTGATGATATGAGCATGGAGCATTGTGATGACAGGGGCCAGGGAGCATTGAGAATGACAAGGGAAGGGAACATTGTGATGACAGCAGTCATGGATCATTGTGATGATACCTGTCATGGAACATTGTGCTGACAGGGGCTATAGAGCATTGTGATGACAGGTGTCATGTGGCATTGTGATGACAGTGGTCATAGAGCATTGTGATGAAAGTGGTCGTGGAGAACTGTGATGACAAGGGAATGGAGCATTATGATGACAAGAGTTCTGGAGCATTGTGATGACAAGGGTATGGAGCATTGTGATTACAGGGGACCAGGAGCATTGTGATTACATTGGCAGTGAATATTGTGATGACAGGGGTCATGGAGCACTGTGATGACTAGTGTCATGGAACATTGTGATGACAGGGATCATGGAGCATTGTGATGAGAGGGGGCTTGGAGCATTATGATGATAGGCGTCATGGGGCATTGTGATGACAGCGGTCTTGGAGTATTGTGATGAAAGGGATCATGGAGCAATGTGATTACAGGAGCCATGGAGCATTGTGAATGCATAGGCCATGGAGCAATGGAATGACAGGGGTCAAGGAGCATTGTGATGTAAGTTGTCATGGAGCATTGTGATGACTCTTGTCCATGAACATTGTGATGACATGGTTCATGGAGCATTGTGATGACAGGTGTCATGTGGAATTGTGATGAGAGCGGTCATATAGAATTGTGATTAAAGGTATCAGGGAGGACTCTGATAACAGGGGCCGTGGAGCACTGTGATGACAGTGGTCATCTAGAATTGTGATGAAATATACCAGGGAGCATTGTGATGACAGGGGTCATGGATCACCGCAATTATAGAGGCCATGGAGCATTGTGAATACAAAGATCATGGAGCATTGAGATGACAGGGGTCACGGATCATTGTGATGACAAGGGTCCTGGAACCTTGTGATGACACGGTTCATGGAGCATTGTGATGACAAGGTTCTTCAAGCATTGTGATGACACGGGCATGGAGCATTATGATGACAAGAGTTCTGGAGCATTGTGATGACAAGGGTATGGAGCACTATGATTAGAGGGGACCAGGAGCATTGTGATTACATGGGCAGTGAATATTGTGATGACAGGGGTCATGGAGCACTGTGATGACTAGTGTCATGGAACATTGTGATGACAGGGATCATGGAGCATTGTGATGAGAGGGGCCTTAGAGCATTATGATGATAGGCGTCATGGGGCATTGTGATGACAGCGGTCTTGGAGCATTGTGATGAAAGGGATCATGGAGCAATGTGCTTACAGGAGCCATGGAGCATTGTGAATGCATAGGCCATGGAGCAATGAAATGACAGGGGTCAAGGAGCATTGTGATGTAAGTTGTCATGGAGCATTGTGATGACAAGTGTCCATGAACATTGTGATGACATGGTTCATGGAGCATTGTGATGACAAGTGCCATGGCGAATTGTGATGACAGGTGTCATGGGGCATTGTGATGACAGTGGTCATGTAGAATTGTAATGAAAGGTATCATGGAGGACTCTGACGACAGGGGCCGTGGAGCACTGTGATGACAGTGGTCATCTAGAATTGTGATGAAATATACCAGGGAGCATTGTGATGACAGGGGTCATGGATCACCGCAATTATAGGGGCCAGGGAGCATTGTGAATACAAAGATCATGGAGCATTGAGATGACAGGGGTCATGGATCATTGTGATGACAAGGGTCCTAGAACCTTGTGATGACACGGTTCATGGAGCATTGTGATGACAAGGTTCTTCAAGCATTGTGATGACACGGGCATGGAGCATTATGATGACAAGAGTTCTGGAGCATTGTGATGAAAAGGGTATGGAGCACTGTGATTACAGGAGACCAGGAGCATTGTGATTACATGGGCAGTGAATATTGTGATGACAGGGGTTCATGGAGCACTGTGATGACAAGTGTCATGGAACATTGTGATGACAGGGTTCATGGAGCATTGTGATGAGAGGGGCCTTGGAGCATTATGATGATAGGCGTCATGGGGTATTGTGATGAGAGTGGTCATAGAACATCGTGATGAAAGGGATCATGGAGCAATGTGATTACAGGGGCCATGGAGCATTTTGAATGCATAGGCCATGGAGCAGTGTGATGACAGGGGTCATGGATCATTGTGATGACAAGTGTCCTGGACCATTGTGATGACACGGGTCATGGAGCATTGTGATGGCAAGGGCCATGGCGAATTGTGATGACATGTGTCTTGGGGCATTGTGATGACAGTGGTCATCTAGAATTGTGATAAAAGGTATCATGGAGCACTGTGATGACAGGGGCCATGGAGTATTGTAATGACAAGGCAATGGAACATTGTGATGACAAGTATCATGGAGCTTTGTGATGACACGAGCATTCATCATTATGATGACAAGAGTTCTGGAGCATCGTGATGACAAGGGCATGGAGCATTGTGATTACAGGGTCATGGAGCATTGTGATGACAACTGTCATGGAACATTGTGATGACAGGGTTCATGGAGCATTGTGATTAAAGGGGCCATGGAGCATTTTGATGACAAGGGCAGGCGAACATTTTGATTACATTGGTAATGGAGCATTGTGATGACATGGGCAGGGAACATTGTGAAGACAGGTGTAATGGAACATTGTGATTACAGGGGACATGGAGCATTTTGATGACATGGGCAGGCAACATTGTGATGACAGGTGTCATGGAGCATTGTGATGACAATTGTCATGGAACGTTGTGCTGACAGGGATCATGGAGCATTGTGATGAGACGGTCATTGGAGCATTGTGATGACAGGCGTACTGGAGCCTTCTGAGGAAAGGTGTCATGAGTCATTGTGATTACAGCGATCATGGAACATTGTGATGACAGTGGTCATGGAGCATTGTAATGACAGGGGCCATGGAGCATTGTGATGACAGGGGTCATGGGGCATTGTGATGACAGTGGTCATGGAGCATTGTGATGAAAGGGGTCATGGAGCACTGTGATCACAGGGGCCATGTATAATTGTGATGACAAAGGCCATGGAGCATTGTGATGACAGTTGTCATGGAGCATTGTGTTGAAAGGGGCATGGAGCATTGTGACGACAATGGTCATGGAGCATTGTGATGACTGGTATCATGGAGCATTGTTCTGAAAGAGGTCATGGGGCGGTGTAATGACAAGTATCATGGAGGATGTGATGAAAGGAGTCATGGAGCATTGTGATTAAATGGATCATGAGGCATTTTGATGACAAGAGTCATGGAACATTGTGATGACAGGGCTAATGGAGCATTGTGATGACAAGGGCTATGGAGCATTGTGATGAATGGGGTCATGGGGCATGGTGATGACAGTGGTCATGGAGCATTGTGATGACAAAGACCACGGAGCATTGTGATGACAGGTGTCATGCAGCATTGTGATGAAAGGGGTCATGGATCACTACGATGACATGGGTAATGGAGCATTGTGATGATACGGGCATGGAGCATTGTGATGACAGGGGTCATGCAGCATTGTGATGACAGGGGCCATGCAGCATTTTGATGACATGGGCATGGAGCATAGTGATGACAAGAGTTCTGGAGCATTTTGATGACGAGGGCATGGATCATTTTGATGACAGGGGCCATGAAGCATTGAGATGACAAGGGAATGGAGCATTGTGATGAAAGCGGTCCTGGAGAATTGTGAGGAAACGGGTCATGGATTATTGTGATGGAAGGGTTCCTGGAGCATTCTGATGACAAGTGCCATGGAGCATTTTAATGAAAGGGGTACTGGAGCATTGTACAGAAATGGTTCATGGATCATCGTGATTACACGGATCATGGAATATTGTGATGACAAGGGTTTCGGAGCATTGCGACGACAGGGGTCATGGAGCATTGTAATAGCAGGGGTGATGGGGCATTGTGATGACAGGGGCATGGAGCATTGTGATGACAGAAGTCATAGAATATTGTGATGACAAGGGCCATGGAGCATTGTCATGAAAGGTCTTATCTGGCATTGTGATGAGAGTGGTCATGGAGCATTGTGATAAAAGTTGTCCTGAAGCACTGTTATTACAGGGGCCATGTAGAATTTTGATGACAAAGGCCATGGAGCATTGTGATGACAGGCATCATGGAGCAATTTGATGAAAGTGGTCATGGAGCATTGTGATGAAATGCGCCATGGAACATTGTGAAGACAAGTGTCCTGGAGCATTGTGATGACAAGGGCCATGGCCAATTCTGATGACAGGTGTCATGGAGCATTGTGATGACAGTGGTCATCTATCATTATGATGAAAGGTATCACGGAGCACTGTGATGACAGGGGCCATGGAGCATTGTGATGACACGGGCATGGAGCATTATGATGAGAAGTGATCTGGAGCATTGCGATGACAAGGGTATGGAGCATTGTGATTACAGGGACCATGGAGCATTGTGAATGCATAGGCCATGGAGCAATGAAATGACAGGGGTCAAGGAGCATTGTGATGTAAGTTGTCATGGAGCATTGTCATGACTATTGTCCATGAACATTGTGATGACATGGTTCATGGAGCATTGTGATGACAAGTGCCATGGCGAATTGTGATGACAGGTGTCATGCGGCATTGTGATGACAGTGGTCATGTAGAATTGTAATGAACGGTATCATGGAGGACTCTGACGACAGGGGCCGTGGAGCACTGTGATGACAGTGGTCATCTAGAATTGTGATGAAATATACCAGGGAGCATTGTGATGACAGGGGTCATGGATCACCGCAATTATAGGGGCCAGGGAGCATTGTGAATACAAAGATCATGGAGCATTGAGATGACAGGGGTCATGGATCATTGTGATGACAAGGGTCCTGGAACCTTGTGATGACACGGTTCATGGAGCATTGTGATGACAAGGTTCTTCAAGCATTGTGATGACACGGGCATGGAGCATTATGATGACAAGAGTTCTGGAGCATTGTGATGAAAAGGGTATGGAGCACTGTGATTACAGGGGACCAGGAGCATTGTGATTACATGGGCAGTGAATATTGTGATGACAGGGGTTCATGGAGCACTGTGATGACAAGTGTCATGGAACATTGTGATGACAGGGTTCATGGAGCATTGTGATGAGAGGGGCCTTGGAGCATTATGATGATAGGCGTCATGGGGTATTGTGATGAGAGTGGTCATAGAACATTGTGATGAAAGGGATCATGGAGCAATGTGATTACAGGGGCCATGGAGCATTTTGAATGCATAGTCCATGGAGCAGTGTGATGACAGGGGTCATGGAGCATTGTGATGAATGTGGTCATAGTTCATTGTGATGATAAGTGTCCAGGAACATTGTGATGACATGGATCATGGAGCATTGTGATGACAAGGGCCATGGCGAATTGTGATGACAGGTGTCATGGGGCATTGTGATGACAGTGGTCATCGAGAATTATGAGGAAAGGTAACATGGAGCACTGTGATAACAGGGGCCATGGAGCATTGTGATGACAAAGGCCATGGAGCATTTTGATGACAAGTGTCATGGAGCATTGTGATGAGACGGGCATGGAGCATTATGATGCCAAGAGTTCTGGAGCATTGCGTTGACAAGGGCATGGAGCATTGTGATGACAAGGGCCATGGCCAATTCTGATGACAGGTGTCATCGGGCATTGTGATGACAGAGGTTATCTAGCATTGTGATGAAAGGTACCATGGATCACTGTGATAACAGGGGCCATGGAGCATTGTGATGATAAAGGCCATGGAGCATTTTAATGAAAACTGTCATGGAGAATTGTGATGAGACGGGCATGGAGCATTATGATGCCAAGAGTTCTGGAGCATTGCGTTGACAAGGGAATGGAGCATTGTGATTACAGGGACCATGGAGGAGATTGATGACATCTGTCATGGAACATTGTGCTGAAAGGGGCCATGGAGCATTGTGATGACAGGTATAATGTGGCATTGTAATGACAGTGGTCATAGAGCATTGTGATGAAATGGATCATGGAGCAATGTGATTACAGGGACCATGTAGCATTGCGAATGCATAGGCTATGGAGCATTGTGATGACAGGAGTCAAGGAGCATTGTGATGTAAGTGGTCATGGATCATTGTGATGACAAGTGTCCTGGACCATTGTGATGACACGGGTCATGGAGCATTGTGATGGCAAGGGCCATGGCGAATTGTGATGACATGTGTCTTGGGGCATTGTGATGACAGTGGTCATCTAGAATTGTGATAAAAGGTATCATGGAGCACTGTGATGACAGGGGCCATGGAGTATTGTAATGACAAGGCCATGGAACATTGTGATGACAAGTATCATGGAGCTTTGTGATGACACGAGCATTCATCATTATGATGACAAGAGTTCTGGAGCATTGTGATGACAAGGGCATGGAGCATTGTGATTACAGGGTCATGGAGCATTGTGATGACAACTGTCATGGAACATTGTGATGACAGGGTTCATGGAGCATTGTGATTAAAGGGGCCATGGAGCATTTTGATGACAAGGGCAGGCGAACATTTTGATTACATTGGTAATGGAGCATTGTGATGACATGGGCAGGGAACATTGTGAAGACAGGTGTAATGGAACATTGTGATTACAGGGGACATGGAGCATTTTGATGACATGGGCAGGCAACATTGTGATGACAGGTGTCATGGAGCATTGTGATGACAATTGTCATGGAACGTTGTGCTGACAGGGATCATGGAGCATTGTGATGAGACGGTCATTGGAGCATTGTGATGACAGGCGTACTGGAGCCTTCTGAGGAAAGGTGTCATGAGTCATTGTGATTACAGCGATCATGGAACATTGTGATGACAGTGGTCATGGAGCATTGTAATGACAGGGGTCATGGAGCATTGTGATGACAGGGGTCATGGGGCATTGTGATGACAGTGGTCATGGAGCATTGTGATGAAAGGGGTCATGGAGCACTGTGATCACAGGGGCCATGTATAATTGTGATGACAAAGGCCATGGAGCATTGTGATGACAGTTGTCATGGAGCATTGTGTTGAAAGGGGCATGGAGCATTGTGACGACAATGGTCATGGAGCATTGTGATGACTGGTATCATGGAGCATTGTTCTGAAAGAGGTCATGGGGCAGTGTAATGACAAGTATCATGGAGGATGTGATGAAAGGAGTCATGGAGCATTGTGATTAAATGGATCATGAGGCATTTTGATGACAAGAGTCATGGAACATTGTGATGACAGCGCTAATGGAGCATTGTGATGACAAGGGCTATGGAGCATTGTGATGAATGGGGTCATGGGGCATGGTGATGACAGTGGTCATGGAGCATTGTGATGACAAAGACCACGGAGCATTGTGATGACAGGTGTCATGCAGCATTGTGCTGTAAGGCGTCATGGATCACTACGATGACATGGGTAATGGAGCATTGTGATGATACGGGCATGGAGCATTGTGATGACAGGGGTCATGCAGCATTGTGATGACAGGGGCCATGCAGCATTTTGATGACATGGGCATGGAGCATAGTGATGACAGGAGTTCTGGAGCATTTTGATGAGAAGGGCATGAATCATTTTGATGACAGGGGCCATGAAGCATTGAGATGACAAGGGAATGGAGCATTGTGATGAAAGCGGTCCTGGAGAATTGTGACGAAACGGGTCATGGATTATTGTGATGGAAGGGTTCCTGGAGCATTCTGATGACAAGTGCCATGGAGCATTTTAATGAAAGGGGTACTGGAGCATTGTACAGAAATGGTTCATGGATCATCGTGATTACACGGATCATGGAATATTGTGATGACAAGGGTTTCGGAGCATTGCGACGACAGGGGTCATGGAGCATTGTAATAGCAGGGGTGATGGGGCATTGTGATGACAGGGGCATGGAGCATTGTGATGACAGAAGTCATAGAATATTGTGATGACAAGGGCCATGGAGCATTGTCATGAAAGGTCTTATCTGGCATTGTGATGAGAGTGGTCATGGAGCATTGTGATAAAAGTTGTCCTGAAGCACTGTTATTACAGGGGCCATGTAGAATTTTGATGACAAAGGCCATGGAGCATTGTGATGACAGGCATCATGGAGCAATTTGATGAAAGTGGTCATGGAGCATTGTGATGAAATGCGCCATGGAACATTGTGAAGACAAGTGTCCTGGAGCATTGTGATGACAAGGGCCATGGCCAATTCTGATGACAGGTGTCATGGAGCATTGTGATGACAGTGGTCATCTATCATTATGATGAAAGGTATCACGGAGCACTGTGATGACAGGGGCCATGGAGCATTGTGATGACACGGGCATGGAGCATTATGATGAGAAGTGATCTGGAGCATTGCGATGACAAGGGTATGGAGCATTGTGATTACAGGGACCATGGAGCATTGTGAATGCATAGGCCATGGAGCAATGAAATGACAGGGGTCAAGGAGCATTGTGATGTAAGTTGTCATGGAGCATTGTCATGACTATTGTCCATGAACATTGTGATGACATGGTTCATGGAGCATTGTGATGACAAGTGCCATGGCGAATTGTGATGACAGGTGTCATGCGGCATTGTGATGACAGTGGTCATGTAGAATTGTAATGAACGGTATCATGGAGGACTCTGACAACAGGGGCCGTGGAGCACTGTGATGACAGTGGTCATCTAGAATTGTGATGAAATATACCAGGGAGCATTGTGATGACAGGGGTCATGGATCACCGCAATTATAGGGGCCAGGGAGCATTGTGAATACAAAGATCATGGAGCATTGAGATGACAGGGGTCATGGATCATTGTGATGACAAGGGTCCTGGAACCTTGTGAAGACACGGTTCATGGAGCATTGTGATGACAAGGTTCTTCAAGCATTGTGATGACACGGGCATGGAGCATTATGATGACAAGAGTTCTGGAGCATTGTGATGAAAAGGGTATGGAGCACTGTGATTACAGGGGACCAGGAGCATTGTGATTACATGGGCAGTGAATATTGTGATGACAGGGGTTCATGGAGCACTGTGATGACAAGTGTCATGGAACATTGTGATGACAGGGTTCATGGAGCATTGTGATGAGAGGGGCCTTGGAGCATTATGATGATAGGCGTCATGGGGTATTGTGATGAGAGTGGTCATAGAACATTGTGATGAAAGGGATCATGGAGCAATGTGATTACAGGGGCCATGGAGCATTTTGAATGCATAGTCCATGGAGCAGTGTGATGACAGGGGTCATGGAGCATTGTGATGAATGTGGTCATAGTTCATTGTGATGATAAGTGTCCAGGAACATTGTGATGACATGGATCATGGAGCATTGTGATGACAAGGGCCATGGCGAATTGTGATGACAGGTGTCATGGGGCATTGTGATGACAGTGGTCATCGAGAATTATGAGGAAAGGTAACATGGAGCACTGTGATAACAGGGGCCATGGAGCATTGTGATGACAAAGGCCATGGAGCATTTTGATGACAAGTGTCATGGAGCATTGTGATGAGACGGGCATGGAGCATTATGATGCCAAGAGTTCTGGAGCATTGCGTTGACAAGGCATGGAGCATTGTGATGACAAGGGCCATGGCCAATTCTGATGACAGGTGTCATCGGGCATTGTGATGACAGAGGTTATCTAGCATTGTGATGAAAGGTACAATGGATCAATGTGATAACAGGGGCCATGGAGCATTGTGATGATAAAGGCCATGGAGCATTTTAATGAAAAGTGTCATGGAGAATTGTGATGAGACGGGCATGGAGCATTATGATGACAAGAGTTCTGGAGCATTGCGTTGACAAGGGAATGGAGCATTGTGATTACAGCGACCATGGAGGACAGTGATGACATCTGTCATGGAACATTGTGCTGAAAGGGGCCATGGAGCATTGTGATGACAGGTATAATGTGGCATTGTAATGACAGTGGTCATAGAGCATTGTGATGAAATGGATCATGGAGCAATGTGATTACAGGGACCATGTAGCATTGCGAATGCATAGGCTATGGAGCATTGTGATGACAGGAGTCAAGGAGCATTGTGATGTAAGTGGTCATGGATCATTGTGATGACAAGTGTCCTGGACCATTGTGATGACACGGGTCATGGAGCATTGTGATGGCAAGGGCCATGGCGAATTGTTATGACATGTGTCTTGGGGCATTGTGATGACAGTGGTCATCTAGAATTGTGATAAAAGGTATCATGGAGCACTGTGATGACAGGGGCAATGGAGTATTGTAATGACAAGGCAATGGAACATTGTGATGACAAGTATCATGGAGCTTTGTGATGACACGAGCATTCATCATTATGATGACAAGAGTTCTGGAGCATTGTGATGACAAGGGCATGGAGCAATGTGATTACAGGGTCATGGAGCATTGTGATGACAACTGTCATGGAACATTGTGATGACAGGGTTCATGGAGCATTGTGATGACAAGTGCGATGGCGAATTGTGATGACAGGTGTCATGGGGCATTGTGTTGAAAGGGGCATGGAGCATTGTGACGACAATGGTCATGGAGCATTGTGATGACTGGTATCATGAAGCGTTGTTCTGAAAAAGGTCATGGGGCAGTGTAATGACAAGTATCATGGAGGATGTGATGAAAGGAGTCATGGAGCATTGTGATTAAATGGATCATGAGGCATTTTGATGACAAGAGTCATGGAACATTGTGATGACAGGGCTAATGGAGCATTGTGATGACAAGGGCTATGGAGCATTGTGATGACAAGGGCTATGGAGCATTGTGATGACAGGTGTCATGCAGCATTGTGATGAAAGGGGTCATGGATCACTACGATGACATGTGTAATGGAGCATTGTGATGATATGGACATGGAGCATTGTGATAACAGGGACCAGGGAGCATTGAGATGACAAGAGCAGGGAACATTCTGATGACAGCAGTCTTGTATCATTGTGATGATACCTGTCATGGAACATTGTGCTGACAGGGGCTATAGAGCAATGTGATGACAGGTGTCATGTGGCATTGTGATGACAGTGGTCATAGAGCATTGTGATGAAAAGGATCATGGAGCAATGTGATTACAGGGGCCATGGAGCATTGTGAATACATAGGCCATGGAGCATTGTGATGACAGGGGTCAAGGAGCATTGTGATGAAAGTGGACATGGAGCACTGTGATGACACGGGCATGCAGCATTATGAGGACAAGAGTTCTGGAGCATTGTGATGAAAAGGGTATGGAGCATTGTGATTACAGGGGACCAGGAGCATTGTGATTACATGGGCAGTGAATATTGTGATGACAGGGGTCATGGAGCACTGTGATAACTAGTGTCATGGAACATTGTGATGAGAGGGATCATGGAGCACTGTGATGAGAGGGGCCTTGGAGCATTATGATGATAGGCGTCATGGGGCATTGTGATGACAGCGGTCTTGGAGCATTGTGATGAAAGGGATCATGGAGCAATGTGATTACAGGGGCCATGGAGCATTGTGAATGCATAGGCCATGGAGCAATGAAATGACAGGGGTCAGGGAGCATTGTGATGTAAGTTGTCATGGAGCATTGTGATGACAAGTGTCCATGAACATTGTGATGACATGGTTCATGGAGCTTTGTGATGACAAGTGCCATGGCGAATTGTGATGACAGGTGTCATGGGGCATTGTGATGACAGTGGTCATGTAGAATTGTAATGAAAGGTATCATGGAGGACTCTGACGACAGGGGCCGTGGAGCACTGTGATGACAGTGGTCATCTAGAATTGTGATGAAATATACCAGGGAACATTGTGATGACAGGGGTCATGGATCACCGCAATTATAGGGGCCAGGGAGCATTGTGAATACAAAGATCATGGAGCATTGAGATGACAGGGGTCATGGATCATTGTGATGACAAGGGTCCTGGAACCTTGTGATGACACGGTTCATGGAGCATTGTGATGACAAGGTTCTTCAAGCATTGTGATGACACGGGCATGGAGCATTATGATGACAAGAGTTCTGGAGCATTGTGATGAAAAGGGTATGGAGCACTGTGATTACAGGAGACCAGGAGCATTGTGATTACATGGGCAGTGAATATTGTGATGACAGGGGTTCATGGAGCACTGTGATGACAAGTGTCATGGAACATTGTGATGACAGGGTTCATGGAGCATTGTGATGAGAGGGGCCTTGGAGCATTATGATGATACGCGTCATGGGGCCTTGTGATGACAGCGGTCTTGGAGCATTGTGATGAAAGGGATCATGGAGCAATGTGATTACAGGGGCCATGGAGCATTTTGAATGCATAGGCCATGGAGCAGTGTGATGACAGGGGTCATGGAGCATTGTGATGAATGTGGTCATAGTTCATTGTGATGATAAGTGTCCAGGAACATTGTGATGACATGGATCATGGAGCATTGTGATGACAAGGGCCATGGCGAATTGTGATGACAGGTGTCATGGGGCATTGTGATGACAGTGGTCATCTAGAATTGTGATGAAAGGTAACATGGAGCACTGTGATAACAGGGGCCATGGAGCATTGTGATGACAAAGGCCATGGAGCATTTTGATGACAAGTGTCATGGAGCATTGTGATGAGACGGGCATGGAGCATTATGATGCCCAGAGTTCTGGAGCATTGTGGTGACAAGGGCATGGAGCATTGTGATGACAAGGGCCATGGCCAATTCTGATGACAGGTGTCCTCGGGCATTGTGATGACAGAGGTTATCTAGCATTGTGATGAAAGGTACCATGGATCACTGTGATAACAGGGGCCATGGAGCATTGTGATGATAAAGGCCATGGCGCATTTTAATGAAAAGTGTCATGGAGAATTGTGATGAGACGGGCATGGAGCATTATGATGACAAGAGTTCTGGAGCATTGCGTTGACAAGGGAATGGAGCATTGTGATTACAGGGACCATGGAGGAGAGTGATGACATCTGTCATGGAACATTGTGCTGAAAGGGGCCATGGAGCATTGTGATGACAGGTATAATGTGGCATTGTAATGACAGGGGTCATAGAGCATTGTGATGAAATGGATCATGGAGCAATGTGATTACAGGGACCATGTAGCATTGCGAATGCATAGGCTATTGAGCATTGTGATGACAGGAGTCAAGGAGCATTGTGATGTAAGTGGTCATGGATCATTGTGATGACAAGTGTCCTGGACCATTGTGATGACACGGGTCATGGAGCATTGTGATGGCAAGGGCCATGGCGAATTGTGATGACATGTGTCTTGGGGCATTGTGATGACAGTGGTCATCTAGAATTGTGATAAAAGGTATCATGGAGCACTGTGATGACAGGGGCCATGGAGTATTGTAATGACAAGGCCATGGAACATTGTGATGACAAGTATCATGGAGCTTTGTGATGACACGAGCATTCATCATTATGATGACAAGAGTTCTGGAGCATTGTGATGACAAGGGCATGGAGCATTGTGATTACAGGGTCATGGAGCATTGTGATGACAACTGTCATGGAACATTGTGATGACAGGGTTCATGGAGCATTGTGATTAAAGGGGCCATGGAGCATTTTGATGACAAGGGCAGGCGAACATTTTGATTACATTGGTAATGGAGCATTGTGATGACATGGGCAGGGAACATTGTGAAGACAGGTGTAATGGAACATTGTGATTACAGGGGACATGGAGCATTTTGATGACATGGGCAGGCAACATTGTGATGACAGGTGTCATGGAGCATTGTGATGACAATTGTCATGGAACGTTGTGCTGACAGGGATCATGGAGCATTGTGATGAGACGGTCATTGGAGCATTGTGATGACAGGCGTACTGGAGGCTTCTGAGGAAAGGTGTCATGAGTCATTGTGATTACAGCGATCATGGAACATTGTGATGACAGTGGTCATGGAGCATTGTAATGACAGGGGCCATGGAGCATTGTGATGACAGGGGTCATGGGGCATTGTGATGACAGTGGTCATGGAGCATTGTGATGAAAGGGGTCATGGAGCACTGTGATCACAGGGGCCATGTATAATTGTGATGACAAAGGCCATGGAGCATTGTGATGACAGTTGTCATGGAGCATTGTGTTGAAAGGGGCATGGAGCATTGTGACGACAATGGTCATGGAGCATTGTGATGACTGGTATCATGGAGTATTGTTCTGAAAGAGGTCATGGGGCAGTGTAATGACAAGTATCATGGAGGATGTGATGAAAGGAGTCATGGAGCATTGTGATTAAATGGATCATGAGGCATTTTGATGACAAGAGTCATGGAACATTGTGATGACAGGGCTAATGGAGCATTGTGATGACAAGGGCTATGGAGCATTGTGATGAATGGGGTCATGGGGCATGGTGATGACAGTGGTCATGGAGCATTGTGATGACAGGGGCCATGCAGCATTGTGATGACAGGGGCCATGCAGCATTGTGATGACAGGGGCCATGCAGCATTTTGATGACATGGGCATGGAGCATAGTGATGACAAGAGTTCTGGAGCATTTTGATGACAAGGGCATGAATCATTTTGATGACAGGGGCCATGAAGCATTGAGATGACAAGGGAATGGAGCATTGTGATGAAAGCGGTCCTGGAGAATTGTGAGGAAACGGGTCATGGATTATTGTGATGGAAGGGTTCCTGGAGCATTCTGATGACAAGTGCCATGGAGCATTTTAATGAAAGGGGTACTGGAGCATTGTACAGAAATGGTTCATGGATCATCGTGATTACACGGATCATGGAATATTGTGATGACAAGGGTTTCAGAGCATTGCGATGACAGGGGTCATGGAGCATTGTAATAGCAGGGGTGATGGGGCATTGTGATGACAGGGGCATGGAGCATTGTGATGACAGAAGTCATAGAATATTGTGATGACAAGGGCCATGGAGCATTGTCATGAAAGGTCTTATCTGGCATTGTGATGAGAGTGGTCATGGAGCATTGTGATAAAAGTTGTCCTGAAGCACTGTTATTACAGGGGCCATGTAGAATTTTGATGACAAAGGCCATGGAGCATTGTGATGACAGGCATCATGGAGCAATTTGATGAAAGTGGTCATGGAGCATTGTGATGAAATGCGCCATGGAACATTGTGAAGACAAGTGTCCTGGAGCATTGTGATGACAAGGGCCATGGCCAATTCTGATGACAGGTGTCATGGAGCATTGTGATGACAGTGGTCATCTATCATTATGATGAAAGGTATCACGGAGCACTGTGATGACAGGGGCCATGGAGCATTGTGATGACACGGGCATGGAGCATTATGATGAGAAGTGATCTGGAGCATTGCGATGACAAGGGTATGGAGCATTGTGATTACAGGGACCATGGAGCATTGTGAATGCATAGGCCATGGAGCAATGAAATGACAGGGGTCAAGGAGCATTGTGATGTAAGTTGTCATGGAGCATTGTCATGACTATTGTCCATGAACATTGTGATGACATGGTTCATGGAGCATTGTGATGACAAGTGCCATGGCGAATTGTGATGACAGGTGTCATGCGGCATTGTGATGACAGTGGTCATGTAGAATTGTAATGAACGGTATCATGGAGGACTCTGACGACAGGGGCCGTGGAGCACTGTGATGACAGTGGTCATCTAGAATTGTGATGAAATATACCAGGGAGCATTGTGATGACAGGGGTCATGGATCACCGCAATTATAGGGGCCAGGGAGCATTGTGAATACAAAGATCATGGAGCATTGAGATGACAGGGGTCATGGATCATTGTGATGACAAGGGTCCTGGAACCTTGTGATGACACGGTTCATGGAGCATTGTGATGACAAGGTTCTTCAAGCATTGTGATGACACGGGCATGGAGCATTATGATGACAAGAGTTCTGGAGCATTGTGATGAAAAGGGTATGGAGCACTGTGATTACAGGGGACCAGGAGCATTGTGATTACATGGGCAGTGAATATTGTGATGACAGGGGTTCATGGAGCACTGTGATGACAAGTGTCATGGAGCATTGTGATGAGAGGGGCCTTGGAGCATTATGATGATAGGCGTCATGGGGTATTGTGATGAGAGTGGTCATAGAACATTGTGATGAAAGGGATCATGGAGCAATGTGATTACAGGGGCCATGGAGCATTTTGAATGCATAGTCCATGGAGCAGTGTGATGACAGGGGTCATGGAGCATTGTGATGAATGTGGTCATAGTTCATTGTGATGATAAGTGTCCAGGAACATTGTGATGACATGGATCATGGAGCATTGTGATGACAAGGGCCATGGCGAATTGTGATGACAGGTGTCATGGGGCATTGTGATGACAGTGGTCATCGAGAATTATGAGGAAAGGTAACAAGGAGCACTGTGATAACAGGGGCCATGGAGCATTGTGATGACAAAGGCCATGGAGCATTTTGATGACAAGTGTCATGGAGCATTGTGATGAGACGGGCATGGAGCATTATGATGCCAAGAGTTCTGGAGCATTGCGTTGACAAGGGCATGGAGCATTGTGATGACAAGGGCCATGGCCAATTCTGATGACAGGTGTCATCGGGCATTGTGATGACAGAGGTTATCTAGCATTGTGATGAAAGGTACAATGGATCAATGTGATAACAGGGGCCATGGAGCATTGTGATGATAAAGGCCATGGAGCATTTTAATGAAAAGTGTCATGGAGAATTGTGATGAGACGGGCATGGAGCATTATGATGACAAGAGTTCTGGAGCATTGCGTTGACAAGGGAATGGAGCATTGTGATTACAGCGACCATGGAGGACAGTGATGACATCTGTCATGGAACATTGTGATGACAGTGGTCATGGAGCATTGTGATGACAGGTATAATGTGGCATTGTAATGACAGTGGTCATAGAGCATTGTGATGAAATGGATCATGGAGCAATGTGATTACAGGGACCATGTAGCATTGCGAATGCATAGGCTATGGAGCATTGTGATGACAGGAGTCAAGGAGCATTGTGATGTAAGTGGTCATGGATCATTGTGATTACAAGTGTCCTGGACCATTGTGATGACACGGGTCATGGAGCATTGTGATGGCAAGGGCCATGGCGAATTGTGATGACATGTGTCTTGGGGCATTGTGATGACAGTGGTCATCTAGAATTGTGATAAAAGGTATCATGGAGCACTGTGATGACAGGGGCCATGGAGCATTGTGATGATAAAGGCCATGGAGCATTTTAATGAAAAGTGTCATGGAGAATTGTGATGAGACGGGCATGGAGCATTATGATGACAAGAGTTCTGGAGCATTGCGTTGACAAGGGAATGGAGCATTGTGATTACAGGGACCATGGAGGATAGTGGTGACATCTGTCATGGAACATTGTGATGACAGTGGTCATGGAGCATTGTAATGACAGGGGCCATGGAGCATTGTGATGACAGGGGTCATGGGGCATTGTGATGACAGTGGTCATGGAGCATTGTGATGAAAGGGGTCATGGAGCACTGTGATCACAGGGGCCATGTATAATTGTGATGACAAAGACCATGGAGCATTGTGATGACAGTTGTCATGGAGCATTGTGTTGAAAGGGGCATGGAGCATTGTGACGACAATGGTCATGGAGCATTGTGATGACTGGTATCATGGAGCGTTGTTCTGAAAAAGGTCATGGGGCAGTGTAATGACAAGTATCATGGAGGATGTGATGAAAGGAGTCATGGAGCATTGTGATTAAATGGATCATGAGGCATTTTGATGACAAGAGTCATGGAACATTGTGATGACAGGGCTAATGGAGCATTGTGATGACAAGGGCTATGGAGCATTGTGATGACGGGGGTCATGGAGCATTGTGATGAAAGGGGTCATGGATCACATCGATGACATGGGTAATGGAGCATTGTGATGATATGAGCATGGAGCATTGTGATGACAGGGGCCAGGGAGCATTGAGAATGACAAGGGCAGGGAATATTGTGATGACAGCAGTCATGGATCATTGTGATGATACCTGTCATGGAACATTGTGCTGACAGGGGCTATAGAGCATTGTGATGACAGGTGTCATGTGGCATTGTGATGACAGTGGTCATAGAGCATTGTGATGAAAGTGGTCATGGAGAACTGTGATGACAAGGGAATGGAGCATTATGATGACAAGAGTTCTGGAGCATTGTGATGACAAGGGTATGGAGCATTGTGATTACAGGGGACCAGGAGCATTGTGATTACATGGGCAGTGAATATTGTGATGACAGGGGTCATGGAGCACTGTGATGACTAGTGTCATGGAACATTGTGATGACAGGGATCATGGAGCATTGTGATGAGAGGGGCCTTGGAGCATTATGATGATAGGCGTCATGGGGCATTGTGATGACAGCGGTCTTGGAGTATTGTGATGAAAGGGATCATGGAGCAATGTGATTACAGGAGCCATGGAGCATTGTGAATGCATAGGCCATGGAGCAATGGAATGACAGGGGTCAAGGAGCATTGTGATGTAAGTTCTCATGGAGCATTGTGATGACTCTTGTCCATGAACATTGTGATGACATGGTTCATGGAGCATTGTGATGACAGGTGTCATGTGGAATTGTGATGAGAGCGGTCATATAGAATTGTGATTAAAGGTATCAGGGAGGACTCTGATAACAGGGGCCGTGGAGCACTGTGATGACAGTGGTCATCTAGAATTGTGATGAAATATACCAGGGAGCATTGTGATGACAGGGGTCATGGATCACCGCAATTATAGAGGCCATGGAGCATTGTGAATACAAAGATCATGGAGCATTGAGATGACAGGGGTCACGGATCATTGTGATGACAAGGGTCCTGGAACCTTGTGATGACACGGTTCATGGAGCATTGTGATGACAAGGTTCTTCAAGCATTGTGATGACACGGGCATGGAGCATTATGATGACAAGAGTTCTGGAGCATTGTGATGACAAGGGTATGGAGCACTATGATTACAGGGGACCAGGAGCATTGTGATTACATGGGCAGTGAATATTGTGATGACAGGGGTCATGGAGCACTGTGATGACTAGTGTCATGGAACATTGTGATGACAGGGATCATGGAGCATTGTGATGAGAGGGGCCTTAGAGCATTATGATGATAGGCGTCATGGGGCATTGTGATGACAGCGGTCTTGGAGCATTGTGATGAAAGGGATCATGGAGCAATGTGCTTACAGGAGCCATGGAGCATTGTGAATGCATAGGCCATGGAGCAATGAAATGACAGGGGTCAAGGAGCATTGTGATGTAAGTTGTCATGGAGCATTGTGATGACAAGTGTCCATGAACATTGTGATGACATGGTTCATGGAGCATTGTGATGACAAGTGCCATGGCGAATTGTGATGACAGGTGTCATGGGGCATTGTGATGACAGTGGTCATGTAGAATTGTAATGAAAGGTATCATGGAGGACTCTGACGACAGGGGCCGTGGAGCACTGTGATGACAGTGGTCATCTAGAATTGTGATGAAATATACCAGGGAGCATTGTGATGACAGGGGTCATGGATCACCGCAATTATAGGGGCCAGGGAGCATTGTGAATACAAAGATCATGGAGCATTGAGATGACAGGGGTCATGGATCATTGTGATGACAAGGGTCCTAGAACCTTGTGATGACACGGTTCATGGAGCATTGTGATGACAAGGTTCTTCAAGCATTGTGATGACACGGGCATGGAGCATTATGATGACAAGAGTTCTGGAGCATTGTGATGAAAAGGGTATGGAGCACTGTGATTACAGGAGACCAGGAGCATTGTGATTACATGGGCAGTGAATATTGTGATGACAGGGGTTCATGGAGCACTGTGATGACAAGTGTCATGGAACATTGTGATGACAGGGTTCATGGAGCATTGTGATGAGAGGGGCCTTGGAGCATTATGATGATAGGCGTCATGGGGTATTGTGATGAGAGTGGTCATAGAACATCGTGATGAAAGGGATCATGGAGCAATGTGATTACAGGGGCCATGGAGCATTTTGAATGCATAGGCCATGGAGCAGTGTGATGACAGGGGTCATGGATCATTGTGATGACAAGTGTCCTGGACCATTGTGATGACACGGGTCATGGAGCATTGTGATGGCAAGGGCCATGGCGAATTGTGATGACATGTGTCTTGGGGCATTGTGATGACAGTGGTCATCTAGAATTGTGATAAAAGGTATCATGGAGCACTGTGATGACAGGGGCCATGGAGTATTGTAATGACAAGGCCATGGAACATTGTGATGACAAGTATCATGGAGCTTTGTGATGACACGAGCATTCATCATTATGATGACAAGAGTTCTGGAGCATCGTGATGACAAGGGCATGGAGCATTGTGATTACAGGGTCATGGAGCATTGTGATGACAACTGTCATGGAACATTGTGATGACAGGGTTCATGGAGCATTGTGATTAAAGGGGCCATGGAGCATTTTGATGACAAGGGCAGGCGAACATTTTGATTACATTGGTAATGGAGCATTGTGATGACATGGGCAGGGAACATTGTGAAGACAGGTGTAATGGAACATTGTGATTACAGGGGACATGGAGCATTTTGATGACATGGGCAGGCAACATTGTGATGACAGGTGTCATGGAGCATTGTGATGACAATTGTCATGGAACATTGTGCTGACAGGGATCATGGAGCATTGTGATGAGACGGTCATTGGAGCATTGTGATGACAGGCGTACTGGAGCCTTCTGAGGAAAGGTGTCATGAGTCATTGTGATTACAGCGATCATGGAACATTGTGATGACAGTGGTCATGGAGCATTGTAATGACAGGGGTCATGGAGCATTGTGATGACAGGGGTCATGGGGCATTGTGATGACAGTGGTCATGGAGCATTGTGATGAAAGGGGTCATGGAGCACTGTGATCACAGGGGCCATGTATAATTGTGATGACAAAGGCCATGGAGCATTGTGATGACAGTTGTCATGGAGCATTGTGTTGAAAGGGGCATGGAGCATTGTGACGACAATGGTCATGGAGCATTGTGATGACTGGTATCATGGAGCATTGTTCTGAAAGAGGTCATGGGGCAGTGTAATGACAAGTATCATGGAGGATGTGATGAAAGGAGTCATGGAGCATTGTGATTAAATGGATCATGAGGCATTTTGATGACAAGAGTCATGGAACATTGTGATGACAGGGCTAATGGAGCATTGTGATGACAAGGGCTATGGAGCATTGTGATGAATGGGGTCATGGGGCATGGTGATGACAGTGGTCATGGAGCATTGTGATGACAAAGACCACGGAGCATTGTGATGACAGGTGTCATGCAGCATTGTGATGTAAGGGGTCATGGATCACTACGATGACATGGGTAATGGAGCATTGTGATGATACGGGCATGGAGCATTGTGATGACAGGGGTCATGCAGCATTGTGATGACAGGGGCCATGCAGCATTTTGATGACATGGGCATGGAGCATAGTGATGACAAGAGTTCTGGAGCATTTTGATGACGAGGGCATGGATCATTGTGATGACAGGGGCCATGAAGCATTGAGATGACAAGGGAATGGAGCATTGTGATGAAAGCGGTCCTCGAGAATTGTGAGGAAACGGGTCATGGATTATTGTGATGGAAGGGTTCCTGGAGCATTCTGATGACAAGTGCCATGGAGCATTTTAATGAAAGGGGTACTGGAGCATTGTACAGAAATGGTTCATGGATCATCGTGATTACACGGATCATGGAATATTGTGATGACAAGGGTTTCGGAGCATTGCGACGACAGGGGTCATGGAGCATTGTAATTGCAGGGGTGATGGGGCATTGTGATGACAGGGCCATGGAGCATTGTGATGACAGAAGTCATAGAATATTGTGATGACAAGGGCCATGGAGCATTGTCATGAAAGGTCTTATCTGGCATTGTGATGAGAGTGGTCATGGAGCATTGTGATAAAAGTTGTCCTGAAGCACTGTTATTACAGGGGCCATGTAGAATTTTGATGACAAAGGCCATGGAGCATTGTGATGACAGGCATCATGGAGCAATTTGATGAAAGTGGTCATGGAGCATTGTGATGAAATGCGCCATGGAACATTGTGAAGACAAGTGTCCTGGAGCATCGTGATGACAAGGGCCATGGCCAATTCTGATGACAGGTGTCATGGAGCATTGTGATGACAGTGGTCATCTATCATTATGATGAAAGGTATCACGGAGCACTGTGATGACAGGGGCCATGGAGCATTGTGATGACACGGGCATGGAGCATTATGATGAGAAGTGATCTGGAGCATTGCGATGACAAGGGTATGGAGCATTGTGATTACAGGGACCATGGAGCATTGTGAATGCATAGGCCATGGAGCAATGAAATGACAGGGGTCAAGGAGCATTGTGATGTAAGTTGTCATGGAGCATTGTCATGACTATTGTCCATGAACATTGTGATGACATGGTTCATGGAGCATTGTGATGACAAGTGCCATGGCGAATTGTGATGACAGGTGTCATGCGGCATTGTGATGACAGTGGTCATGTAGAATTGTAATGAACGGTATCATGGAGGACTCTGACGACAGGGGCCATGGAGCACTGTGATGACAGTGGTCATCTAGAATTGTGATGAAATATACCAGGGAGCATTGTGATGACAGGGGTCATGGATCACCGCAATTATAGGGGCCAGGGAGCATTGTGAATACAAAGATCATGGAGCATTGAGATGACAGGGGTCATGGATCATTGTGATGACAAGGGTCCTGGAACCTTGTGATGACACGGTTCATGGAGCATTGTGATGACAAGGTTCTTCAAGCATTGTGATGACATGGGCATGGAGCATTATGATGACAAGAGTTCTGGAGCATTGTGATGAAAAGGGTATGGAGCACTGTGATTACAGGGGACCAGGAGCATTGTGATTACATGGGCAGTGAATATTGTGATGACAGGTGTTCATGGAGCACTGTGATGACAAGTGTCATGGAACATTGTGATGACAGGGTTCATGGAGCATTGTGATGAGAGGGGCCTTGGAGCATTATGATGATAGGCGTCATGGGGTATTGTGATGAGAGTGGTCATAGAACATTGTGATGAAAGGGATCATGGAGCAATGTGATTACAGGGGCCATGGAGCATTTTGAATGCATAGTCCATGGAGCAGTGTGATGACAGGGGTCATGGAGCATTGTGATGAATGTGGTCATAGTTCATTGTGATGATAAGTGTCCAGGAACATTGTGATGACATGGATCATGGAGCATTGTGATGACAAGGGCCATGGCGAATTGTGATGACAGGTGTCATGGGGCATTGTGATGACAGTGGTCATCGAGAATTATGAGGAAAGGTAACATGGAGCACTGTGATAACAGGGGCCATGGAGCATTGTGATGACAAAGGCCATGGAGCATTTTGATGACAAGTGTCATGGAGCATTGTGATGAGACGGGCATGGAGCATTATGATGCCAAGAGTTCTGGAGCATTGCGTTGACAAGGGCATGGAGCATTGTGATGACAAGGGCCATGGCCAATTCTGATGACAGGTGTCATCGGGCATTGTGATGACAGAGGTTATCTAGCATTGTGATGAAAGGTACAATGGATCAATGTGATAACAGGGGCCATGGAGCATTGTGATGATAAAGGCCATGGAGCATTTTAATGAAAAATGTCATGGAGAATTGTGATGAGACGGGCATGGAGCATTATGATGACAAGAGTTCTGGAGCATTGCGTTGACAAGGGAATGGAGCATTGTGATTACAGGGACCATGGAGGATAGTGATGACATCTGTCATGGAACATTGTGCTGACAGGGGCCATGGAGCATTGTGATGACAGGTATAATGTGGCATTGTAATGACAGTGGTCATAGAGCATTGTGATGAAATGGATCATGGAGCAATGTGATTACAGGGACCATGTAGCATTGCGAATGCATAGGCTATGGAGCATTGTGATGACAGGAGTCAAGGAGCATTGTGATGTAAGTGGTCATGGATCATTGTGATGACAAGTGTCCTGGACCATTGTGATGACACGGGTCATGGAGCATTGTGATGGCAAGGGCCATGGCGAATTGTTATGACATGTGTCTTGGGGCATTGTGATGACAGTGGTCATCTAGAATTGTGATAAAAGGTATCATGGAGCACTGTGATGACAGGGGCCATGGAGTATTGTAATGACAAGGCAATGGAACATTGTGATGACAAGTATCATGGAGCTTTGTGATGACACGAGCATTCATCATTATGATGACAAGAGTTCTGGAGCATTGTGATGACAAGGGCATGGAGCATTGTGATTACAGGGTCATGGAGCATTGTGATGACAACTGTCATGGAACATTGTGATGACAGGGTTCATGGAGCATTGTGATGACAAGTGCGATGGCGAATTGTGATGACAGGTGTCATGGGGCATTGTGTTGAAAGGGGCATGGAGCATTGTGACGACAATGGTCATGGAGCATTGTGATGACTGGTATCATGGAGCATTGTTCTGAAAAAGGTCATGGGGCAGTGTAATGACAAGTATCATGGAGGATGTGATGAAAGGAGTCATGGAGCATTGTGATTAAATGGATCATGAGGCATTTTGATGACAAGAGTCATGGAACATTGTGATGACAGGGCTAATGGAGCATTGTGATGACAAGGGCTATGGAGCATTGTGATGACAGGTGTCATGCAGCATTGTGATGAAAGGGGTCATGGATCACTACGATGACATGTGTAATGGAGCATTGTGATGATATGGACATGGAGCATTGTGATAACAGGGGCCAGGGAGCATTGAGATGACAAGAGCAGGGAACATTCTGATGACAGCAGTCTTGTATCATTGTGATGATACCTGTCATGGAACATTGTGCTGACAGGGGCTATAGAGCATTGTGATGACAGGTGTCATGTGGCATTGTGATGACAGTGGTCATAGAGCATTGTGATGAAAAGGATCATGGAGCAATGTGATTACAGGGGCCATGGAGCATTGTGAATACATAGGCCATGGAGCATTGTGATGACAGGGGTCAAGGAGCATTGTGATGAAAGTGGACATGGAGCACTGTGATGACACGGGCATGCAGCATTATGATGACAAGAGTTCTGGAGCATTGTGATGAAAAGGGTATGGAGCATTGTGATTACAGGGGACCAGGAGCATTGTGATTACATGGGCAGTGAATATTGTGATGACAGGGGTCATGGAGCACTGTGATGACTAGTGTCATGGAACATTGTGATGAGAGGGATCATGGAGCACTGTGATGAGAGGGGCCTTGGAGCATTATGATGATAGGCGTCATGGGGCATTGTGATGACAGCGGTCTTGGAGCATTGTGATGAAAGGGATCATGGAGCAATGTGATTACAGGGGCCATGGAGCATTGTGAATGCATAGGCCATGGAGCAATGAAATGACAGGGGTCAAGGAGCATTGTGATGTAAGTTGTCATGGAGCATTGTGATGACAAGTGTCCATGAACATTGTGATGACATGGTTCATGGAGCTTTGTGATGACAAGTGCCATGGCGAATTGTGATGACAGGTGTCATGGGGCATTGTGATGACAGTGGTCATGTAGAATTGTAATGAAAGGTATCATGGAGGACTCTGACGACAGGGGCCGTGGAGCACTGTGATGACAGTGGTCATCTAGAATTGTGATGAAATATACCAGGGAGCATTGTGATGACAGGGGTCATGGATCACCGCAATTATAGGGGCCAGGGAGCATTGTGAATACAAAGATCATGGAGCATTGAGATGACAGGGGTCATGGATCATTGTGATGACAAGGGTCCTGGAACCTTGTGATGACACGGTTCATGGAGCATTGTGATGACAAGGTTCTTCAAGCATTGTGATGACACGGGCATGGAGCATTATGATGACAAGAGTTCTGGAGCATTGTGATGAAAAGGGTATGGAGCACTGTGATTACAGGAGACCAGGAGCATTGTGATTACATGGGCAGTGAATATTGTGATGACAGGGGTTCATGGAGCACTGTGATGACAAGTGTCATGGAACATTGTGATGACAGGGTTCATGGAGCATTGTGATGAGAGGGGCCTTGGAGCATTATGATGATACGCGTCATGGGGCCTTGTGATGACAGCGGTCTTGGAGCATTGTGATGAAAGGGATCATGGAGCAATGTGATTACAGGGGCCATGGAGCATTTTGAATGCATAGGCCATGGAGCAGTGTGATGACAGGGGTCATGGAGCATTGTGATGAATGTGGTCATAGTTCATTGTGATGATAAGTGTCCAGGAACATTGTGATGACATGGATCATGGAGCATTGTGATGACAAGGGCCATGGCGAATTGTGATGACAGGTGTCATGGGGCATTGTGATGACAGTGGTCATCTAGAATTGTGATGAAAGGTAACATGGAGCACTGTGATAACAGGGGCCATGGAGCATTGTGATGACAAAGGCCATGGAGCATTTTGATGACAAGTGTCATGTAGCATTGTGATGAGACGGGCATGGAGCATTATGATGCCCAGAGTTCCGGAGCATTGTGGTGACAAGGGCATGGAGCATTGTGATGACAAGGGCCATGGCCAATTCTGATGACAGTTGTCATCGGGCATTGTGATGACAGAGGTTATCTAGCATTGTGATGAAAGGTACAATGGATCAATGTGATAACAGGGGCCATGGAGCATTGTGATGATAAAGGCCATGGAGCATTTTAATGAAAAGTGTCATGGAGAATTGTGATGAGACGGGCATGGAGCATTATGATGACAAGAGTTCTGGAGCATTGCGTTGACAAGGGAATGGAGCATTGTGATTACAGGGACCATGGAGGATAGTGGTGACATCTGTCATGGAACATTGTGATGACAGTGGTCATGGAGCATTGTAATGACAGGGGCCATGGAGCATTGTGATGACAGGGGTCATGGGGCATTGTGATGACAGTGGTCATGGAGCATTGTGATGAAAGGGGTCATGGAGCACTGTGATCACAGGGGCCATGTATAATTGTGATGACAAAGACCATGGAGCATTGTGATGACAGTTGTCATGGAGCATTGTGATGAAAGGGATCATGGAGCAATGTGCTTACAGGAGCCATGGAGCATTGTGAATGCATAGGCCATGGAGCAATGAAATGACAGGGGTCAAGAAGCATTGTGATGTAAGTTGTCATGGAGCATTGTGATGACAAGTGTCCATGAACATTGTGATGACATGGTTCATGGAGCATTGTGATGACAAGTGCCATGGCGAATTGTGATGACAGGTGTCATGGGGCATTGTGATGACAGTGGTCATGTAGAATTGTAATGAAAGGTATCATGGAGGACTCTGACGACAGGGGCCGTGGAGAACTGTGATGACAGTGGTCATCTAGAATTGTGATGAAATATACCAGGGAGCATTGTGATGACAGGGGTCATGGATCACCGCAATTATAGGGGCCAGGGAGCATTGTGAATACAAAGATCATGGAGCATTGAGATGACAGGGGTCATGGATCACTGTGATGACAAGGGTCCTAGAACCTTGTGATGACACGGTTCATGGAGCATTGTGATGACAAGGTTCTTCAAGCATTGTGATGACACGGGCATGGAGCATTGTGATTACAGGGTCATGGAGCATTGTGATGACAACTGTCATGGAACATTGTGATGACAGGGTTCATGGAGCATTGTGATGACAAGTGCGATGGCGAATTGTGATGACAGGTGTCATGGGGCATTGTGTTGAAAGGGGCATGGAGCATTGTGACGACAATGGTCATGGAGCATTGTGATGACTGGTATCATGGAGCATTGTTCTGAAAAAGGTCATGGGGCAGTGTAATGACAAGTATCATGGAAGATGTGATGAAAGGAGTCATGGAGCATTGTGATTAAATGGATCATGAGGCATTTTGATGACAAGAGTCATGGAACATTGTGATGACAGGGCTAATGGAGCATTGTGATGACAAGGGCTATGGAGCATTGTGATGAATGGGGTCATGGGGCATGGTGATGACAGTGGTCATGGAGCATTGTGATGACAGGGGCCATGCAGCATTGTGATGACAGGGGCCATGCAGCATTGTGATGACAGGGGCCATGCAGCATTTTGATGACATGGGCATGGAGCATAGTGATGACAAGAGTTCTGGAGCATTTTGATGACAAGGGCATGAATCATTTTGATGACAGGGGCCATGAAGCATTGAGATGACAAGGGAATGGAGCATTGTGATGAAAGCGGTCCTGGAGAATTGTGAGGAAACGGGTCATGGATTATTGTGATGGAAGGGTTCCTGGAGCATTCTGATGACAAGTGCCATGGAGCATTTTAATGAAAGGGGTACTGGAGCATTGTACAGAAATGGTTCATGGATCATCGTGATTACACGGATCATGGAATATTGTGATGACAAGGGTTTCAGAGCATTGCGATGACAGGGGTCATGGAGCATTGTAATAGCAGGGGTGATGGGGCATTGTGATGACAGGGGCATGGAGCATTGTGATGACAGAAGTCATAGAATATTGTGATGACAAGGGCCATGGAGCATTGTCATGAAAGGTCTTATCTGGCATTGTGATGAGAGTGGTCATGGAGCATTGTGATAAAAGTTGTCCTGAAGCACTGTTATTACAGGGGCCATGTAGAATTTTGATGACAAAGGCCATGGAGCATTGTGATGACAGGCATCATGGAGCAATTTGATGAAAGTGGTCATGGAGCATTGTGATGAAATGCGCCATGGAACATTGTGAAGACAAGTGTCCTGGAGCATTGTGATGACAAGGGCCATGGCCAATTCTGATGACAGGTGTCATGGAGCATTGTGATGACAGTGGTCATCTATCATTATGATGAAAGGTATCACGGAGCACTGTGATGACAGGGGCCATGGAGCATTGTGATGACACGGGCATGGAGCATTATGATGAGAAGTGATCTGGAGCATTGCGATGACAAGGGTATGGAGCATTGTGATTACAGGGACCATGGAGCATTGTGAATGCATAGGCCATGGAGCAATGAAATGACAGGGGTCAAGGAGCATTGTGATGTAAGTTGTCATGGAGCATTGTCATGACTATTGTCCATGAACATTGTGATGACATGGTTCATGGAGCATTGTGATGACAAGTGCCATGGCGAATTGTGATGACAGGTGTCATGCGGCATTGTGATGACAGTGGTCATGTAGAATTGTAATGAACGGTATCATGGAGGACTCTGACGACAGGGGCCGTGGAGCACTGTGATGACAGTGGTCATCTAGAATTGTGATGAAATATACCAGGGAGCATTGTGATGACAGGGGTCATGGATCACCGCAATTATAGGGGCCAGGGAGCATTGTGAATACAAAGATCATGGAGCATTGAGATGACAGGGGTCATGGATCATTGTGATGACAAGGGTCCTGGAACCTTGTGATGACACGGTTCATGGAGCATTGTGATGACAAGGTTCTTCAAGCATTGTGATGACACGGGCATGGAGCATTATGATGACAAGAGTTCTGGAGCATTGTGATGAAAAGGGTATGGAGCACTGTGATTACAGGGGACCAGGAGCATTGTGATTACATGGGCAGTGAATATTGTGATGACAGGGGTTCATGGAGCACTGTGATGACAAGTGTCATGGAGCATTGTGATGAGAGGGGCCTTGGAGCATTATGATGATAGGCGTCATGGGGTATTGTGATGAGAGTGGTCATAGAACATTGTGATGAAAGGGATCATGGAGCAATGTGATTACAGGGGCCATGGAGCATTTTGAATGCATAGTCCATGGAGCAGTGTGATGACAGGGGTCATGGAGCATTGTGATGAATGTGGTCATAGTTCATTGTGATGATAAGTGTCCAGGAACATTGTGATGACATGGATCATGGAGCATTGTGATGACAAGGGCCATGGCGAATTGTGATGACAGGTGTCATGGGGCATTGTGATGACAGTGGTCATCGAGAATTATGAGGAAAGGTAACAAGGAGCACTGTGATAACAGGGGCCATGGAGCATTGTGATGACAAAGGCCATGGAGCATTTTGATGACAAGTGTCATGGAGCATTGTGATGAGACGGGCATGGAGCATTATGATGCCAAGAGTTCTGGAGCATTGCGTTGACAAGGGCATGGAGCATTGTGATGACAAGGGCCATGGCCAATTCTGATGACAGGTGTCATCGGGCATTGTGATGACAGAGGTTATCTAGCATTGTGATGAAAGGTACAATGGATCAATGTGATAACAGGGGCCATGGAGCATTGTGATGATAAAGGCCATGGAGCATTTTAATGAAAAGTGTCATGGAGAATTGTGATGAGACGGGCATGGAGCATTATGATGACAAGAGTTCTGGAGCATTGCGTTGACAAGGGAATGGAGCATTGTGATTACAGCGACCATGGAGGACAGTGATGACATCTGTCATGGAACATTGTGATGACAGTGGTCATGGAGCATTGTGATGACAGGTATAATGTGGCATTGTAATGACAGTGGTCATAGAGCATTGTGATGAAATGGATCATGGAGCAATGTGATTACAGGGACCATGTAGCATTGCGAATGCATAGGCTATGGAGCATTGTGATGACAGGAGTCAAGGAGCATTGTGATGTAAGTGGTCATGGATCATTGTGATTACAAGTGTCCTGGACCATTGTGATGACACGGGTCATGGAGCATTGTGATGGCAAGGGCCATGGCGAATTGTGATGACATGTGTCTTGGGGCATTGTGATGACAGTGGTCATCTAGAATTGTGATAAAAGGTATCATGGAGCACTGTGATGACAGGGGCCATGGAGCATTGTGATGATAAAGGCCATGGAGCATTTTAATGAAAAGTGTCATGGAGAATTGTGATGAGACGGGCATGGAGCATTATGATGACAAGAGTTCTGGAGCATTGCGTTGACAAGGGAATGGAGCATTGTGATTACAGGGACCATGGAGGATAGTGGTGACATCTGTCATGGAACATTGTGATGACAGTGGTCATGGAGCATTGTAATGACAGGGGCCATGGAGCATTGTGATGACAGGGGTCATGGGGCATTGTGATGACAGTGGTCATGGAGCATTGTGATGAAAGGGGTCATGGAGCACTGTGATCACAGGGGCCATGTATAATTGTGATGACAAAGACCATGGAGCATTGTGATGACAGTTGTCATGGAGCATTGTGTTGAAAGGGGCATGGAGCATTGTGACGACAATGGTCATGGAGCATTGTGATGACTGGTATCATGGAGCGTTGTTCTGAAAAAGGTCATGGGGCAGTGTAATGACAAGTATCATGGAGGATGTGATGAAAGGAGTCATGGAGCATTGTGATTAAATGGATCATGAGGCATTTTGATGACAAGAGTCATGGAACATTGTGATGACAGGGCTAATGGAGCATTGTGATGACAAGGGCTATGGAGCATTGTGATGACGGGGGTCATGGAGCATTGTGATGAAAGGGGTCATGGATCACATCGATGACATGGGTAATGGAGCATTGTGATGATATGAGCATGGAGCATTGTGATGACAGGGGCCAGGGAGCATTGAGAATGACAAGGGCAGGGAATATTGTGATGACAGCAGTCATGGATCATTGTGATGATACCTGTCATGGAACATTGTGCTGACAGGGGCTATAGAGCATTGTGATGACAGGTGTCATGTGGCATTGTGATGACAGTGGTCATAGAGCATTGTGATGAAAGTGGTCATGGAGAACTGTGATGACAAGGGAATGGAGCATTATGATGACAAGAGTTCTGGAGCATTGTGATGACAAGGGTATGGAGCATTGTGATTACAGGGGACCAGGAGCATTGTGATTACATGGGCAGTGAATATTGTGATGACAGGGGTCATGGAGCACTGTGATGACTAGTGTCATGGAACATTGTGATGACAGGGATCATGGAGCATTGTGATGAGAGGGGCCTTGGAGCATTATGATGATAGGCGTCATGGGGCATTGTGATGACAGCGGTCTTGGAGTATTGTGATGAAAGGGATCATGGAGCAATGTGATTACAGGAGCCATGGAGCATTGTGAATGCATAGGCCATGGAGCAATGGAATGACAGGGGTCAAGGAGCATTGTGATGTAAGTTCTCATGGAGCATTGTGATGACTCTTGTCCATGAACATTGTGATGACATGGTTCATGGAGCATTGTGATGACAGGTGTCATGTGGAATTGTGATGAGAGCGGTCATATAGAATTGTGATTAAAGGTATCAGGGAGGACTCTGATAACAGGGGCCGTGGAGCACTGTGATGACAGTGGTCATCTAGAATTGTGATGAAATATACCAGGGAGCATTGTGATGACAGGGGTCATGGATCACCGCAATTATAGAGGCCATGGAGCATTGTGAATACAAAGATCATGGAGCATTGAGATGACAGGGGTCACGGATCATTGTGATGACAAGGGTCCTGGAACCTTGTGATGACACGGTTCATGGAGCATTGTGATGACAAGGTTCTTCAAGCATTGTGATGACACGGGCATGGAGCATTATGATGACAAGAGTTCTGGAGCATTGTGATGACAAGGGTATGGAGCACTATGATTACAGGGGACCAGGAGCATTGTGATTACATGGGCAGTGAATATTGTGATGACAGGGGTCATGGAGCACTGTGATGACTAGTGTCATGGAACATTGTGATGACAGGGATCATGGAGCATTGTGATGAGAGGGGCCTTAGAGCATTATGATGATAGGCGTCATGGGGCATTGTGATGACAGCGGTCTTGGAGCATTGTGATGAAAGGGATCATGGAGCAATGTGCTTACAGGAGCCATGGAGCATTGTGAATGCATAGGCCATGGAGCAATGAAATGACAGGGGTCAAGGAGCATTGTGATGTAAGTTGTCATGGAGCATTGTGATGACAAGTGTCCATGAACATTGTGATGACATGGTTCATGGAGCATTGTGATGACAAGTGCCATGGCGAATTGTGATGACAGGTGTCATGGGGCATTGTGATGACAGTGGTCATGTAGAATTGTAATGAAAGGTATCATGGAGGACTCTGACGACAGGGGCCGTGGAGCACTGTGATGACAGTGGTCATCTAGAATTGTGATGAAATATACCAGGGAGCATTGTGATGACAGGGGTCATGGATCACCGCAATTATAGGGGCCAGGGAGCATTGTGAATACAAAGATCATGGAGCATTGAGATGACAGGGGTCATGGATCATTGTGATGACAAGGGTCCTAGAACCTTGTGATGACACGGTTCATGGAGCATTGTGATGACAAGGTTCTTCAAGCATTGTGATGACACGGGCATGGAGCATTATGATGACAAGAGTTCTGGAGCATTGTGATGAAAAGGGTATGGAGCACTGTGATTACAGGAGACCAGGAGCATTGTGATTACATGGGCAGTGAATATTGTGATGACAGGGGTTCATGGAGCACTGTGATGACAAGTGTCATGGAACATTGTGATGACAGGGTTCATGGAGCATTGTGATGAGAGGGGCCTTGGAGCATTATGATGATAGGCGTCATGGGGTATTGTGATGAGAGTGGTCATAGAACATCGTGATGAAAGGGATCATGGAGCAATGTGATTACAGGGGCCATGGAGCATTTTGAATGCATAGGCCATGGAGCAGTGTGATGACAGGGGTCATGGATCATTGTGATGACAAGTGTCCTGGACCATTGTGATGACACGGGTCATGGAGCATTGTGATGGCAAGGGCCATGGCGAATTGTGATGACATGTGTCTTGGGGCATTGTGATGACAGTGGTCATCTAGAATTGTGATAAAAGGTATCATGGAGCACTGTGATGACAGGGGCCATGGAGTATTGTAATGACAAGGCCATGGAACATTGTGATGACAAGTATCATGGAGCTTTGTGATGACACGAGCATTCATCATTATGATGACAAGAGTTCTGGAGCATCGTGATGACAAGGGCATGGAGCATTGTGATTACAGGGTCATGGAGCATTGTGATGACAACTGTCATGGAACATTGTGATGACAGGGTTCATGGAGCATTGTGATTAAAGGGGCCATGGAGCATTTTGATGACAAGGGCAGGCGAACATTTTGATTACATTGGTAATGGAGCATTGTGATGACATGGGCAGGGAACATTGTGAAGACAGGTGTAATGGAACATTGTGATTACAGGGGACATGGAGCATTTTGATGACATGGGCAGGCAACATTGTGATGACAGGTGTCATGGAGCATTGTGATGACAATTGTCATGGAACATTGTGCTGACAGGGATCATGGAGCATTGTGATGAGACGGTCATTGGAGCATTGTGATGACAGGCGTACTGGAGCCTTCTGAGGAAAGGTGTCATGAGTCATTGTGATTACAGCGATCATGGAACATTGTGATGACAGTGGTCATGGAGCATTGTAATGACAGGGGTCATGGAGCATTGTGATGACAGGGGTCATGGGGCATTGTGATGACAGTGGTCATGGAGCATTGTGATGAAAGGGGTCATGGAGCACTGTGATCACAGGGGCCATGTATAATTGTGATGACAAAGGCCATGGAGCATTGTGATGACAGTTGTCATGGAGCATTGTGTTGAAAGGGGCATGGAGCATTGTGACGACAATGGTCATGGAGCATTGTGATGACTGGTATCATGGAGCATTGTTCTGAAAGAGGTCATGGGGCAGTGTAATGACAAGTATCATGGAGGATGTGATGAAAGGAGTCATGGAGCATTGTGATTAAATGGATCATGAGGCATTTTGATGACAAGAGTCATGGAACATTGTGATGACAGGGCTAATGGAGCATTGTGATGACAAGGGCTATGGAGCATTGTGATGAATGGGGTCATGGGGCATGGTGATGACAGTGGTCATGGAGCATTGTGATGACAAAGACCACGGAGCATTGTGATGACAGGTGTCATGCAGCATTGTGATGTAAGGGGTCATGGATCACTACGATGACATGGGTAATGGAGCATTGTGATGATACGGGCATGGAGCATTGTGATGACAGGGGTCATGCAGCATTGTGATGACAGGGGCCATGCAGCATTTTGATGACATGGGCATGGAGCATAGTGATGACAAGAGTTCTGGAGCATTTTGATGACGAGGGCATGGATCATTGTGATGACAGGGGCCATGAAGCATTGAGATGACAAGGGAATGGAGCATTGTGATGAAAGCGGTCCTCGAGAATTGTGAGGAAACGGGTCATGGATTATTGTGATGGAAGGGTTCCTGGAGCATTCTGATGACAAGTGCCATGGAGCATTTTAATGAAAGGGGTACTGGAGCATTGTACAGAAATGGTTCATGGATCATCGTGATTACACGGATCATGGAATATTGTGATGACAAGGGTTTCGGAGCATTGCGACGACAGGGGTCATGGAGCATTGTAATTGCAGGGGTGATGGGGCATTGTGATGACAGGGCCATGGAGCATTGTGATGACAGAAGTCATAGAATATTGTGATGACAAGGGCCATGGAGCATTGTCATGAAAGGTCTTATCTGGCATTGTGATGAGAGTGGTCATGGAGCATTGTGATAAAAGTTGTCCTGAAGCACTGTTATTACAGGGGCCATGTAGAATTTTGATGACAAAGGCCATGGAGCATTGTGATGACAGGCATCATGGAGCAATTTGATGAAAGTGGTCATGGAGCATTGTGATGAAATGCGCCATGGAACATTGTGAAGACAAGTGTCCTGGAGCATCGTGATGACAAGGGCCATGGCCAATTCTGATGACAGGTGTCATGGAGCATTGTGATGACAGTGGTCATCTATCATTATGATGAAAGGTATCACGGAGCACTGTGATGACAGGGGCCATGGAGCATTGTGATGACACGGGCATGGAGCATTATGATGAGAAGTGATCTGGAGCATTGCGATGACAAGGGTATGGAGCATTGTGATTACAGGGACCATGGAGCATTGTGAATGCATAGGCCATGGAGCAATGAAATGACAGGGGTCAAGGAGCATTGTGATGTAAGTTGTCATGGAGCATTGTCATGACTATTGTCCATGAACATTGTGATGACATGGTTCATGGAGCATTGTGATGACAAGTGCCATGGCGAATTGTGATGACAGGTGTCATGCGGCATTGTGATGACAGTGGTCATGTAGAATTGTAATGAACGGTATCATGGAGGACTCTGACGACAGGGGCCATGGAGCACTGTGATGACAGTGGTCATCTAGAATTGTGATGAAATATACCAGGGAGCATTGTGATGACAGGGGTCATGGATCACCGCAATTATAGGGGCCAGGGAGCATTGTGAATACAAAGATCATGGAGCATTGAGATGACAGGGGTCATGGATCATTGTGATGACAAGGGTCCTGGAACCTTGTGATGACACGGTTCATGGAGCATTGTGATGACAAGGTTCTTCAAGCATTGTGATGACATGGGCATGGAGCATTATGATGACAAGAGTTCTGGAGCATTGTGATGAAAAGGGTATGGAGCACTGTGATTACAGGGGACCAGGAGCATTGTGATTACATGGGCAGTGAATATTGTGATGACAGGTGTTCATGGAGCACTGTGATGACAAGTGTCATGGAACATTGTGATGACAGGGTTCATGGAGCATTGTGATGAGAGGGGCCTTGGAGCATTATGATGATAGGCGTCATGGGGTATTGTGATGAGAGTGGTCATAGAACATTGTGATGAAAGGGATCATGGAGCAATGTGATTACAGGGGCCATGGAGCATTTTGAATGCATAGTCCATGGAGCAGTGTGATGACAGGGGTCATGGAGCATTGTGATGAATGTGGTCATAGTTCATTGTGATGATAAGTGTCCAGGAACATTGTGATGACATGGATCATGGAGCATTGTGATGACAAGGGCCATGGCGAATTGTGATGACAGGTGTCATGGGGCATTGTGATGACAGTGGTCATCGAGAATTATGAGGAAAGGTAACATGGAGCACTGTGATAACAGGGGCCATGGAGCATTGTGATGACAAAGGCCATGGAGCATTTTGATGACAAGTGTCATGGAGCATTGTGATGAGACGGGCATGGAGCATTATGATGCCAAGAGTTCTGGAGCATTGCGTTGACAAGGGCATGGAGCATTGTGATGACAAGGGCCATGGCCAATTCTGATGACAGGTGTCATCGGGCATTGTGATGACAGAGGTTATCTAGCATTGTGATGAAAGGTACAATGGATCAATGTGATAACAGGGGCCATGGAGCATTGTGATGATAAAGGCCATGGAGCATTTTAATGAAAAATGTCATGGAGAATTGTGATGAGACGGGCATGGAGCATTATGATGACAAGAGTTCTGGAGCATTGCGTTGACAAGGGAATGGAGCATTGTGATTACAGGGACCATGGAGGATAGTGATGACATCTGTCATGGAACATTGTGCTGACAGGGGCCATGGAGCATTGTGATGACAGGTATAATGTGGCATTGTAATGACAGTGGTCATAGAGCATTGTGATGAAATGGATCATGGAGCAATGTGATTACAGGGACCATGTAGCATTGCGAATGCATAGGCTATGGAGCATTGTGATGACAGGAGTCAAGGAGCATTGTGATGTAAGTGGTCATGGATCATTGTGATGACAAGTGTCCTGGACCATTGTGATGACACGGGTCATGGAGCATTGTGATGGCAAGGGCCATGGCGAATTGTTATGACATGTGTCTTGGGGCATTGTGATGACAGTGGTCATCTAGAATTGTGATAAAAGGTATCATGGAGCACTGTGATGACAGGGGCCATGGAGTATTGTAATGACAAGGCAATGGAACATTGTGATGACAAGTATCATGGAGCTTTGTGATGACACGAGCATTCATCATTATGATGACAAGAGTTCTGGAGCATTGTGATGACAAGGGCATGGAGCATTGTGATTACAGGGTCATGGAGCATTGTGATGACAACTGTCATGGAACATTGTGATGACAGGGTTCATGGAGCATTGTGATGACAAGTGCGATGGCGAATTGTGATGACAGGTGTCATGGGGCATTGTGTTGAAAGGGGCATGGAGCATTGTGACGACAATGGTCATGGAGCATTGTGATGACTGGTATCATGGAGCATTGTTCTGAAAAAGGTCATGGGGCAGTGTAATGACAAGTATCATGGAGGATGTGATGAAAGGAGTCATGGAGCATTGTGATTAAATGGATCATGAGGCATTTTGATGACAAGAGTCATGGAACATTGTGATGACAGGGCTAATGGAGCATTGTGATGACAAGGGCTATGGAGCATTGTGATGACAGGTGTCATGCAGCATTGTGATGAAAGGGGTCATGGATCACTACGATGACATGTGTAATGGAGCATTGTGATGATATGGACATGGAGCATTGTGATAACAGGGGCCAGGGAGCATTGAGATGACAAGAGCAGGGAACATTCTGATGACAGCAGTCTTGTATCATTGTGATGATACCTGTCATGGAACATTGTGCTGACAGGGGCTATAGAGCATTGTGATGACAGGTGTCATGTGGCATTGTGATGACAGTGGTCATAGAGCATTGTGATGAAAAGGATCATGGAGCAATGTGATTACAGGGGCCATGGAGCATTGTGAATACATAGGCCATGGAGCATTGTGATGACAGGGGTCAAGGAGCATTGTGATGAAAGTGGACATGGAGCACTGTGATGACACGGGCATGCAGCATTATGATGACAAGAGTTCTGGAGCATTGTGATGAAAAGGGTATGGAGCATTGTGATTACAGGGGACCAGGAGCATTGTGATTACATGGGCAGTGAATATTGTGATGACAGGGGTCATGGAGCACTGTGATGACTAGTGTCATGGAACATTGTGATGAGAGGGATCATGGAGCACTGTGATGAGAGGGGCCTTGGAGCATTATGATGATAGGCGTCATGGGGCATTGTGATGACAGCGGTCTTGGAGCATTGTGATGAAAGGGATCATGGAGCAATGTGATTACAGGGGCCATGGAGCATTGTGAATGCATAGGCCATGGAGCAATGAAATGACAGGGGTCAAGGAGCATTGTGATGTAAGTTGTCATGGAGCATTGTGATGACAAGTGTCCATGAACATTGTGATGACATGGTTCATGGAGCTTTGTGATGACAAGTGCCATGGCGAATTGTGATGACAGGTGTCATGGGGCATTGTGATGACAGTGGTCATGTAGAATTGTAATGAAAGGTATCATGGAGGACTCTGACGACAGGGGCCGTGGAGCACTGTGATGACAGTGGTCATCTAGAATTGTGATGAAATATACCAGGGAGCATTGTGATGACAGGGGTCATGGATCACCGCAATTATAGGGGCCAGGGAGCATTGTGAATACAAAGATCATGGAGCATTGAGATGACAGGGGTCATGGATCATTGTGATGACAAGGGTCCTGGAACCTTGTGATGACACGGTTCATGGAGCATTGTGATGACAAGGTTCTTCAAGCATTGTGATGACACGGGCATGGAGCATTATGATGACAAGAGTTCTGGAGCATTGTGATGAAAAGGGTATGGAGCACTGTGATTACAGGAGACCAGGAGCATTGTGATTACATGGGCAGTGAATATTGTGATGACAGGGGTTCATGGAGCACTGTGATGACAAGTGTCATGGAACATTGTGATGACAGGGTTCATGGAGCATGGTGATGAGAGGGGCCTTGGAGCATTATGATGATACGCGTCATGGGGCCTTGTGATGACAGCGGTCTTGGAGCATTGTGATGAAAGGGATCATGGAGCAATGTGATTACAGGGGCCATGGAGCATTTTGAATGCATAGGCCATGGAGCAGTGTGATGACAGGGGTCATGGAGCATTGTGATGAATGTGGTCATAGTTCATTGTGATGATAAGTGTCCAGGAACATTGTGATGACATGGATCATGGAGCATTGTGATGACAAGGGCCATGGCGAATTGTGATGACAGGTGTCATGGGGCATTGTGATGACAGTGGTCATCTAGAATTGTGATGAAAGGTAACATGGAGCACTGTGATAACAGGGGCCATGGAGCATTGTGATGACAAAGGCCATGGAGCATTTTGATGACAAGTGTCATGTAGCATTGTGATGAGACGGGCATGGAGCATTATGATGCCCAGAGTTCCGGAGCATTGTGGTGACAAGGGCATGGAGCATTGTGATGACAAGGGCCATGGCCAATTCTGATGACAGTTGTCATCGGGCATTGTGATGACAGAGGTTATCTAGCATTGTGATGAAAGGTACAATGGATCAATGTGATAACAGGGGCCATGGAGCATTGTGATGATAAAGGCCATGGAGCATTTTAATGAAAAGTGTCATGGAGAATTGTGATGAGACGGGCATGGAGCATTATGATGACAAGAGTTCTGGAGCATTGCGTTGACAAGGGAATGGAGCATTGTGATTACAGGGACCATGGAGGATAGTGGTGACATCTGTCATGGAACATTGTGATGACAGTGGTCATGGAGCATTGTAATGACAGGGGCCATGGAGCATTGTGATGACAGGGGTCATGGGGCATTGTGATGACAGTGGTCATGGAGCATTGTGATGAAAGGGGTCATGGAGCACTGTGATCACAGGGGCCATGTATAATTGTGATGACAAAGACCATGGAGCATTGTGATGACAGTTGTCATGGAGCATTGTGATGAAAGGGATCATGGAGCAATGTGCTTACAGGAGCCATGGAGCATTGTGAATGCATAGGCCATGGAGCAATGAAATGACAGGGGTCAAGAAGCATTGTGATGTAAGTTGTCATGGAGCATTGTGATGACAAGTGTCCATGAACATTGTGATGACATGGTTCATGGAGCATTGTGATGACAAGTGCCATGGCGAATTGTGATGACAGGTGTCATGGGGCATTGTGATGACAGTGGTCATGTAGAATTGTAATGAAAGGTATCATGGAGGACTCTGACGACAGGGGCCGTGGAGAACTGTGATGACAGTGGTCATCTAGAATTGTGATGAAATATACCAGGGAGCATTGTGATGACAGGGGTCATGGATCACCGCAATTATAGGGGCCAGGGAGCATTGTGAATACAAAGATCATGGAGCATTGAGATGACAGGGGTCATGGATCACTGTGATGACAAGGGTCCTAGAACCTTGTGATGACACGGTTCATGGAGCATTGTGATGACAAGGTTCTTCAAGCATTGTGATGACACGGGCATGGAGCATTATGATGACAAGAGTTCTGGAGCATTGTGATGAAAAGGGTATGGAGCACTGTGATTACAGGAGACCAGGAGCATTGTGATTACATGGGCAGTGAATATTGTGATGACAGGGGTTCATGGAGCACTGTGATGACAAGTGTCATGGAACATTGTGATGACAGGGTTCATGGAGCATTGTGATGAGAGGGGCCTTGGAGCATTATGATGATAGGCGTCATGGGGTATTGTGATGAGAGTGGTCATAGAACATCGTGATGAAAGGGATCATGGAGCAATGTGATTACAGGGGCCATGGAGCATTTTGAATGCATAGTCCATGGAGCAGTGTGATGACAGGGGTCATGGATCATTGTGATGACAAGTGTCCTGGACCATTGTGATGACACGGGTCATGGAGCATTGTGATGACAAGGGCCATGGCGAATTGTGATGACAGGTGTCATGGGGCATTGTGATGACAGTGGTCATCGAGAATTATGAGGAAAGGTAACATGGAGCACTGTGATAACAGGGGCCATGGAGCATTGTGATGACAAAGGCCATGGAGCATTTTGATGACAAGTGTCATGGAGCATTGTGATGAGACGGGCATGGAGCATTATGATGCCAAGAGTTCTGGAGCATTGCGTTGACAAGGGCATGGAGCATTGTGATGACAAGGGCCATGGCCAATTCTGATGACAGGTGTCATCGGGCATTGTGATGACAGAGGTTATCTAGCATTGTGATGAAAGGTACAATGGATCAATGTGATAACAGGGGCCATGGAGCATTGTGATGATAAAGGCCATGGAGCATTTTAATGAAAAGTGTCATGGAGAATTGTGATGAGACGGGCATGGAGCATTATGATGACAAGAGTTCTGGAGCATTGCGTTGACAAGGGAATGGAGCATTGTGATTACAGGGACCATGGAGGATAGTGATGACATCTGTCATGGAACATTGTGCTGACAGGGGCCATGGAGCATTGTGATGACAGGTATAATGTGGCATTGTAATGACAGTGGTCATAGAGCATTGTGATGAAATGGATCATGGAGCAATGTGATTACAGGGACCATGTAGCATTGCGAATGCATAGGCTATGGAGCATTGTGATGACAGGAGTCAAGGAGCATTGTGATGTAAGTGGTCATGGATCATTGTGATGACAAGTGTCCTGGACCATTGTGATGACACGGGTCATGGAGCATTGTGATGGCAAGGGCCATGGCGAATTGTTATGACATGTGTCTTGGGGCATTGTGATGACAGTGGTCATCTAGAATTGTGATAAAAGGTATCATGGAGCACTGTGATGACAGGGGCCATGGAGTATTGTAATGACAAGGCAATGGAACATTGTGATGACAAGTATCATGGAGCTTTGTGATGACACGAGCATTCATCATTATGATGACAAGAGTTCTGGAGCATTGTGATGACAAGGGCATGGAGCATTGTGATTACAGGGTCATGGAGCATTGTGATGACAACTGTCATGGAACATTGTGATGACAGGGTTCATGGAGCATTGTGATGACAAGTGCGATGGCGAATTGTGATGACAGGTGTCATGGGGCATTGTGTTGAAAGGGGCATGGAGCATTGTGACGACAATGGTCATGGAGCATTGTGATGACTGGTATCATGGAGCATTGTTCTGAAAAAGGTCATGGGGCAGTGTAATGACAAGTATCATGGAGGATGTAATGAAAGGAGTCATGGAGCATTGTGATTAAATGGATCATGAGGCATTTTGATGACAAGAGACATGGAACATTGTGATGACAGGGCTAATGGAGCATTGTGATGACAAGGGCTATGGAGCATTGTGATGACAGGTGTCATGCAGCATTGTGATGAAAGGGGTCATGGATCACTACGATGACATGTGTAATGGAGCATTGTGATGATATGGACATGGAGCATTGTGATAACAGGGGCCAGGGAGCATTGAGATGACAAGAGCAGGGAACATTCTGATGACAGCAGTCTTGTATCATTGTGATGATACCTGTCATGGAACATTGTGCTGACAGGGGCTATAGAGCATTGTGATGACAGGTGTCATGTGGCATTGTGATGACAGTGGTCATAGAGCATTGTGATGAAAAGGATCATGGAGCAATGTGATTACAGGGGCCATGGAGCATTGTGAATACATAGGCCATGGAGCATTGTGATGACAGGGGTCAAGGAGCATTGTGATGAAAGTGGACATGGAGCACTGTGATGACACGGGCATGCAGCATTATGATGACAAGAGTTCTGGAGCATTGTGATGAAAAGGGTATGGAGCATTGTGATTACAGGGGACCAGGAGCATTGTGATTACATGGGCAGTGAATATTGTGATGACAGGGGTCATGGAGCACTGTGATGACTAGTGTCATGGAACATTGTGATGAGAGGGATCATGGAGCACTGTGATGAGAGGGGCCTTGGAGCATTATGATGATAGGCGTCATGGGGCATTGTGATGACAGCGGTCTTGGAGCATTGTGATGAAAGGGATCATGGAGCAATGTGATTACAGGGGCCATGGAGCATTGTGAATGCATAGGCCATGGAGCAATGAAATGACAGGGGTCAAGGAGCATTGTGATGTAAGTTGTCATGGAGCATTGTGATGACAAGTGTCCATGAACATTGTGATGACATGGTTCATGGAGCTTTGTGATGACAAGTGCCATGGCGAATTGTGATGACAGGTGTCATGGGGCATTGTGATGACAGTGGTCATGTAGAATTGTAATGAAAGGTATCATGGAGGACTCTGACGACAGGGGCCGTGGAGCACTGTGATGACAGTGGTCATCTAGAATTGTGATGAAATATACCAGGGAGCATTGTGATGACAGGGGTCATGGATCACCGCAATTATAGGGGCCAGGGAGCATTGTGAATACAAAGATCATGGAGCATTGAGATGACAGGGGTCATGGATCATTGTGATGACAAGGGTCCTGGAACCTTGTGATGACACGGTTCATGGAGCATTGTGATGACAAGGTTCTTCAAGCATTGTGATGACACGGGCATGGAGCATTATGATGACAAGAGTTCTGGAGCATTGTGATGAAAAGGGTATGGAGCACTGTGATTACAGGAGACCAGGAGCATTGTGATTACATGGGCAGTGAATATTGTGATGACAGGGGTTCATGGAGCACTGTGATGACAAGTGTCATGGAACATTGTGATGACAGGGTTCATGGAGCATTGTGATGAGAGGGGCCTTGGAGCATTATGATGATACGCGTCATGGGGCCTTGTGATGACAGCGGTCTTGGAGCATTGTGATGAAAGGGATCATGGAGCAATGTGATTACAGGGGCCATGGAGCATTTTGAATGCATAGGCCATGGAGCAGTGTGATGACAGGGGTCATGGAGCATTGTGATGAATGTGGTCATAGTTCATTGTGATGATAAGTGTCCAGGAACATTGTGATGACATGGATCATGGAGCATTGTGATGACAAGGGCCATGGCGAATTGTGATGACAGGTGTCATGGGGCATTGTGATGACAGTGGTCATCTAGAATTGTGATGAAAGGTAACATGGAGCACTGTGATAACAGGGGCCATGGAGCATTGTGATGACAAAGACCATGGAGCATTTTGATGACAAGTGTCATGGAGCATTGTGATGAGACGGGCATGGAGCATTATGATGCCCAGAGTTCCGGAGCATTGTGGTGACAAGGGCATGGAGCATTGTGATGACAAGGGCCATGGCCAATTCTGATGACAGTTGTCATCGGGCATTGTGATGACAGAGGTTATCTAGCATTGTGATGAAAGGTACAATGGATCAATGTGATAACAGGGGCCATGGAGCATTGTGATGATAAAGGCCATGGAGCATTTTAATGAAAAGTGTCATGGAGAATTGTGATGAGACGGGCATGGAGCATTATGATGACAAGAGTTCTGGAGCATTGCGTTGACAAGGGAATGGAGCATTGTGATTACAGGGACCATGGAGGATAGTGGTGACATCTGTCATGGAACATTGTGATGACAGTGGTCATGGAGCATTGTAATGACAGGGGCCATGGAGCATTGTGATGACAGGGGTCATGGGGCATTGTGATGACAGTGGTCATGGAGCATTGTGATGAAAGGGGTCATGGAGCACTGTGATCACAGGGGCCATGTATAATTGTGATGACAAAGACCATGGAGCATTGTGATGACAGTTGTCATGGAGCATTGTGATGAAAGGGATCATGGAGCAATGTGCTTACAGGAGCCATGGAGCATTGTGAATGCATAGGCCATGGAGCAATGAAATGACAGGGGTCAAGAAGCATTGTGATGTAAGTTGTCATGGAGCATTGTGATGACAAGTGTCCATGAACATTGTGATGACATGGTTCATGGAGCATTGTGATGACAAGTGCCATGGCGAATTGTGATGACAGGTGTCATGGGGCATTGTGATGACAGTGGTCATGTAGAATTGTAATGAAAGGTATCATGGAGGACTCTGACGACAGGGGCCGTGGAGAACTGTGATGACAGTGGTCATCTAGAATTGTGATGAAATATACCAGGGAGCATTGTGATGACAGGGGTCATGGATCACCGCAATTATAGGGGCCAGGGAGCATTGTGAATACAAAGATCATGGAGCATTGAGATGACAGGGGTCATGGATCACTGTGATGACAAGGGTCCTAGAACCTTGTGATGACACGGTTCATGGAGCATTGTGATGACAAGGTTCTTCAAGCATTGTGATGACACGGGCATGGAGCATTATGATGACAAGAGTTCTGGAGCATTGTGATGAAAAGGGTATGGAGCACTGTGATTACAGGAGACCAGGAGCATTGTGATTACATGGGCAGTGAATATTGTGATGACAGGGGTTCATGGAGCACTGTGATGACAAGTGTCATGGAACATTGTGATGACAGGGTTCATGGAGCATTGTGATGAGAGGGGCCTTGGAGCATTATGATGATAGGCGTCATGGGGTATTGTGATGAGAGTGGTCATAGAACATCGTGATGAAAGGGATCATGGAGCAATGTGATTACAGGGGCCATGGAGCATTTTGAATGCATAGTCCATGGAGCAGTGTGATGACAGGGGTCATGGATCATTGTGATGACAAGTGTCCTGGACCATTGTGATGACACGGGTCATGGAGCATTGTGATGACAAGGGCCATGGCGAATTGTGATGACAGGTGTCATGGGGCATTGTGATGACAGTGGTCATCGAGAATTATGAGGAAAGGTAACATGGAGCACTGTGATAACAGGGGCCATGGAGCATTGTGATGACAAAGGCCATGGAGCATTTTGATGACAAGTGTCATGGAGCATTGTGATGAGACGGGCATGGAGCATTATGATGCCAAGAGTTCTGGAGCATTGCGTTGACAAGGGCATGGAGCATTGTGATGACAAGGGCCATGGCCAATTCTGATGACAGGTGTCATCGGGCATTGTGATGACAGAGGTTATCTAGCATTGTGATGAAAGGTACCATGGATCACTGTGATAACAGGGGCCATGGAGCATTGTGATGATAAAGGCCATGGAGCATTTTAATGAAAAGTGTCATGGAGAATTGTGATGAGACGGGCATGGAGCATTATGATGACAAGAGTTCTGGAGCATTGCGTTGACAAGGGAATGGAGCATTGTGATTACAGGGACCATGGAGGATAGTGATGACATCTGTCATGGAACATTGTGCTGACAGGGGCCATGGAGCATTGTGATGACAGGTATAATGTGGCATTGTAATGACAGTGGTCATAGAGCATTGTGATGAAATGGATCATGGAGCAATGTGATTACAGGGACCATGTAGCATTGCGAATGCATAGGCTATGGAGCATTGTGATGACAGGAGTCAAGGAGCATTGTGATGTAAGTGGTCATGGATCATTGTGATGACAAGTGTCCTGGACCATTGTGATGACACGGGTCATGGAGCATTGTGATGGCAAGGGCCATGGCGAATTGTTATGACATGTGTCTTGGGGCATTGTGATGACAGTGGTCATCTAGAATTGTGATAAAAGGTATCATGGAGCACTGTGATGACAGGGGCCATGGAGTATTGTAATGACAAGGCAATGGAACATTGTGATGACAAGTATCATGGAGCTTTGTGATGACACGAGCATTCATCATTATGATGACAAGAGTTCTGGAGCATTGTGATGACAAGGGCATGGAGCATTGTGATTACAGGGTCATGGAGCATTGTGATGACAACTGTCATGGAACATTGTGATGACAGGGTTCATGGAGCATTGTGATGACAAGTGCGATGGCGAATTGTGATGACAGGTGTCATGGGGCATTGTGTTGAAAGGGGCATGGAGCATTGTGACGACAATGGTCATGGAGCATTGTGATGACTGGTATCATGGAGCATTGTTCTGAAAAAGGTCATGGGGCAGTGTAATGACAAGTATCATGGAGGATGTGATGAAAGGAGTCATGGAGCATTGTGATTAAATGGATCATGAGGCATTTTGATGACAAGAGTCATGGAACATTGTGATGACAGGGCTAATGGAGCATTGTGATGACAAGGGCTATGGAGCATTGTGATGACAGGTGTCATGCAGCATTGTGATGAAAGGGGTCATGGATCACTACGATGACATGTGTAATGGAGCATTGTGATGATATGGACATGGAGCATTGTGATAACAGGGGCCAGGGAGCATTGAGATGACAAGAGCAGGGAACATTCTGATGACAGCAGTCTTGTATCATTGTGATGATACCTGTCATGGAACATTGTGCTGACAGGGGCTATAGAGCATTGTGATGACAGGTGTCATGTGGCATTGTGATGACAGTGGTCATAGAGCATTGTGATGAAAAGGATCATGGAGCAATGTGATTACAGGGGCCATGGAGCATTGTGAATACATAGGCCATGGAGCATTGTGATGACAGGGGTCAAGGAGCATTGTGATGAAAGTGGACATGGAGCACTGTGATGACACGGGCATGCAGCATTATGATGACAAGAGTTCTGGAGCATTGTGATGAAAAGGGTATGGAGCATTGTGATTACAGGGGACCAGGAGCATTGTGATTACATGGGCAGTGAATATTGTGATGACAGGGGTCATGGAGCACTGTGATGACTAGTGTCATGGAACATTGTGATGAGAGGGATCATGGAGCACTGTGATGAGAGGGGCCTTGGAGCATTATGATGATAGGCGTCATGGGGCATTGTGATGACAGCGGTCTTGGAGCATTGTGATGAAAGGGATCATGGAGCAATGTGATTACAGGGGCCATGGAGCATTGTGAATGCATAGGCCATGGAGCAATGAAATGACAGGGGTCAAGGAGCATTGTGATGTAAGTTGTCATGGAGCATTGTGATGACAAGTGTCCATGAACATTGTGATGACATGGTTCATGGAGCTTTGTGATGACAAGTGCCATGGCGAATTGTGATGACAGGTGTCATGGGGCATTGTGATGACAGTGGTCATGTAGAATTGTAATGAAAGGTATCATGGAGGACTCTGACGACAGGGGCCGTGGAGCACTGTGATGACAGTGGTCATCTAGAATTGTGATGAAATATACCAGGGAGCATTGTGATGACAGGGGTCATGGATCACCGCAATTATAGGGGCCAGGGAGCATTGTGAATACAAAGATCATGGAGCATTGAGATGACAGGGGTCATGGATCATTGTGATGACAAGGGTCCTGGAACCTTGTGATGACACGGTTCATGGAGCATTGTGATGACAAGGTTCTTCAAGCATTGTGATGACACGGGCATGGAGCATTATGATGACAAGAGTTCTGGAGCATTGTGATGAAAAGGGTATGGAGCACTGTGATTACAGGAGACCAGGAGCATTGTGATTACATGGGCAGTGAATATTGTGATGACAGGGGTTCATGGAGCACTGTGATGACAAGTGTCATGGAACATTGTGATGACAGGGTTCATGGAGCATTGTGATGAGAGGGGCCTTGGAGCATTATGATGATACGCGTCATGGGGCCTTGTGATGACAGCGGTCTTGGAGCATTGTGATGAAAGGGATCATGGAGCAATGTGATTACAGGGGCCATGGAGCATTTTGAATGCATAGGCCATGGAGCAGTGTGATGACAGGGGTCATGGAGCATTGTGATGAATGTGGTCATAGTTCATTGTGATGATAAGTGTCCAGGAACATTGTGATGACATGGATCATGGAGCATTGTGATGACAAGGGCCATGGCGAATTGTGATGACAGGTGTCATGGGGCATTGTGATGACAGTGGTCATCTAGAATTGTGATGAAAGGTAACATGGAGCACTGTGATAACAGGGGCCATGGAGCATTGTGATGACAAAGGCCATGGAGCATTTTGATGACAAGTGTCATGTAGCATTGTGATGAGACGGGCATGGAGCATTATGATGCCCAGAGTTCCGGAGCATTGTGGTGACAAGGGCATGGAGCATTGTGATGACAAGGGCCATGGCCAATTCTGATGACAGTTGTCATCGGGCATTGTGATGACAGAGGTTATCTAGCATTGTGATGAAAGGTACAATGGATCAATGTGATAACAGGGGCCATGGAGCATTGTGATGATAAAGGCCATGGAGCATTTTAATGAAAAGTGTCATGGAGAATTGTGATGAGACGGGCATGGAGCATTATGATGACAAGAGTTCTGGAGCATTGCGTTGACAAGGGAATGGAGCATTGTGATTACAGGGACCATGGAGGATAGTGGTGACATCTGTCATGGAACATTGTGATGACAGTGGTCATGGAGCATTGTAATGACAGGGGCCATGGAGCATTGTGATGACAGGGGTCATGGGGCATTGTGATGACAGTGGTCATGGAGCATTGTGATGAAAGGGGTCATGGAGCACTGTGATCACAGGGGCCATGTATAATTGTGATGACAAAGACCATGGAGCATTGTGATGACAGTTGTCATGGAGCATTGTGATGAAAGGGATCATGGAGCAATGTGCTTACAGGAGCCATGGAGCATTGTGAATGCATAGGCCATGGAGCAATGAAATGACAGGGGTCAAGAAGCATTGTGATGTAAGTTGTCATGGAGCATTGTGATGACAAGTGTCCATGAACATTGTGATGACATGGTTCATGGAGCATTGTGATGACAAGTGCCATGGCGAATTGTGATGACAGGTGTCATGGGGCATTGTGATGACAGTGGTCATGTAGAATTGTAATGAAAGGTATCATGGAGGACTCTGACGACAGGGGCCGTGGAGAACTGTGATGACAGTGGTCATCTAGAATTGTGATGAAATATACCAGGGAGCATTGTGATGACAGGGGTCATGGATCACCGCAATTATAGGGGCCAGGGAGCATTGTGAATACAAAGATCATGGAGCATTGAGATGACAGGGGTCATGGATCACTGTGATGACAAGGGTCCTAGAACCTTGTGATGACACGGTTCATGGAGCATTGTGATGACAAGGTTCTTCAAGCATTGTGATGACACGGGCATGGAGCATTATGATGACAAGAGTTCTGGAGCATTGTGATGAAAAGGGTATGGAGCACTGTGATTACAGGAGACCAGGAGCATTGTGATTACATGGGCAGTGAATATTGTGATGACAGGGGTTCATGGAGCACTGTGATGACAAGTGTCATGGAACATTGTGATGACAGGGTTCATGGAGCATTGTGATGAGAGGGGCCTTGGAGCATTATGATGATAGGCGTCATGGGGTATTGTGATGAGAGTGGTCATAGAACATCGTGATGAAAGGGATCATGGAGCAATGTGATTACAGGGGCCATGGAGCATTTTGAATGCATAGTCCATGGAGCAGTGTGATGACAGGGGTCATGGATCATTGTGATGACAAGTGTCCTGGACCATTGTGATGACACGGGTCATGGAGCATTGTGATGACAAGGGCCATGGCGAATTGTGATGACAGGTGTCATGGGGCATTGTGATGACAGTGGTCATCGAGAATTATGAGGAAAGGTAACATGGAGCACTGTGATAACAGGGGCCATGGAGCATTGTGATGACAAAGGCCATGGAGCATTTTGATGACAAGTGTCATGGAGCATTGTGATGAGACGGGCATGGAGCATTATGATGCCAAGAGTTCTGGAGCATTGCGTTGACAAGGGCATGGAGCATTGTGATGACAAGGGCCATGGCCAATTCTGATGACAGGTGTCATCGGGCATTGTGATGACAGAGGTTATCTAGCATTGTGATGAAAGGTACAATGGATCAATGTGATAACAGGGGCCATGGAGCATTGTGATGATAAAGGCCATGGAGCATTTTAATGAAAAGTGTCATGGAGAATTGTGATGAGACGGGCATGGAGCATTATGATGACAAGAGTTCTGGAGCATTGCGTTGACAAGGGAATGGAGCATTGTGATTACAGGGACCATGGAGGATAGTGATGACATCTGTCATGGAACATTGTGCTGACAGGGGCCATGGAGCATTGTGATGACAGGTATAATGTGGCATTGTAATGACAGTGGTCATAGAGCATTGTGATGAAATGGATCATGGAGCAATGTGATTACAGGGACCATGTAGCATTGCGAATGCATAGGCTATGGAGCATTGTGATGACAGGAGTCAAGGAGCATTGTGATGTAAGTGGTCATGGATCATTGTGATGACAAGTGTCCTGGACCATTGTGATGACACGGGTCATGGAGCATTGTGATGGCAAGGGCCATGGCGAATTGTTATGACATGTGTCTTGGGGCATTGTGATGACAGTGGTCATCTAGAATTGTGATAAAAGGTATCATGGAGCACTGTGATGACAGGGGCCATGGAGTATTGTAATGACAAGGCAATGGAACATTGTGATGACAAGTATCATGGAGCTTTGTGATGACACGAGCATTCATCATTATGATGACAAGAGTTCTGGAGCATTGTGATGACAAGGGCATGGAGCATTGTGATTACAGGGTCATGGAGCATTGTGATGACAACTGTCATGGAACATTGTGATGACAGGGTTCATGGAGCATTGTGATGACAAGTGCGATGGCGAATTGTGATGACAGGTGTCATGGGGCATTGTGTTGAAAGGGGCATGGAGCATTGTGACGACAATGGTCATGGAGCATTGTGATGACTGGTATCATGGAGCATTGTTCTGAAAAAGGTCATGGGGCAGTGTAATGACAAGTATCATGGAGGATGTAATGAAAGGAGTCATGGAGCATTGTGATTAAATGGATCATGAGGTATTTTGATGACAAGAGACATGGAACATTGTGATGACAGGGCTAATGGAGCATTGTGATGACAAGGGCTATGGAGCATTGTGATGACAGGTGTCATGCAGCATTGTGATGAAAGGGGTCATGGATCACTACGATGACATGTGTAATGGAGCATTGTGATGATATGGACATGGAGCATTGTGATAACAGGGGCCAGGGAGCATTGAGATGACAAGAGCAGGGAACATTCTGATGACAGCAGTCTTGTATCATTGTGATGATACCTGTCATGGAACATTGTGCTGACAGGGGCTATAGAGCATTGTGATGACAGGTGTCATGTGGCATTGTGATGACAGTGGTCATAGAGCATTGTGATGAAAAGGATCATGGAGCAATGTGATTACAGGGGCCATGGAGCATTGTGAATACATAGGCCATGGAGCATTGTGATGACAGGGGTCAAGGAGCATTGTGATGAAAGTGGACATGGAGCACTGTGATGACACGGGCATGCAGCATTATGATGACAAGAGTTCTGGAGCATTGTGATGAAAAGGGTATGGAGCATTGTGATTACAGGGGACCAGGAGCATTGTGATTACATGGGCAGTGAATATTGTGATGACAGGGGTCATGGAGCACTGTGATGACTAGTGTCATGGAACATTGTGATGAGAGGGATCATGGAGCACTGTGATGAGAGGGGCCTTGGAGCATTATGATGATAGGCGTCATGGGGCATTGTGATGACAGCGGTCTTGGAGCATTGTGATGAAAGGGATCATGGAGCAATGTGATTACAGGGGCCATGGAGCATTGTGAATGCATAGGCCATGGAGCAATGAAATGACAGGGGTCAAGGAGCATTGTGATGTAAGTTGTCATGGAGCATTGTGATGACAAGTGTCCATGAACATTGTGATGACATGGTTCATGGAGCTTTGTGATGACAAGTGCCATGGCGAATTGTGATGACAGGTGTCATGGGGCATTGTGATGACAGTGGTCATGTAGAATTGTAATGAAAGGTATCATGGAGGACTCTGACGACAGGGGCCGTGGAGCACTGTGATGACAGTGGTCATCTAGAATTGTGATGAAATATACCAGGGAGCATTGTGATGACAGGGGTCATGGATCACCGCAATTATAGGGGCCAGGGAGCATTGTGAATACAAAGATCATGGAGCATTGAGATGACAGGGGTCATGGATCATTGTGATGACAAGGGTCCTGGAACCTTGTGATGACACGGTTCATGGAGCATTGTGATGACAAGGTTCTTCAAGCATTGTGATGACACGGGCATGGAGCATTATGATGACAAGAGTTCTGGAGCATTGTGATGAAAAGGGTATGGAGCACTGTGATTACAGGAGACCAGGAGCATTGTGATTACATGGGCAGTGAATATTGTGATGACAGGGGTTCATGGAGCACTGTGATGACAAGTGTCATGGAACATTGTGATGACAGGGTTCATGGAGCATTGTGATGAGAGGGGCCTTGGAGCATTATGATGATACGCGTCATGGGGCCTTGTGATGACAGCGGTCTTGGAGCATTGTGATGAAAGGGATCATGGAGCAATGTGATTACAGGGGCCATGGAGCATTTTGAATGCATAGGCCATGGAGCAGTGTGATGACAGGGGTCATGGAGCATTGTGATGAATGTGGTCATAGTTCATTGTGATGATAAGTGTCCAGGAACATTGTGATGACATGGATCATGGAGCATTGTGATGACAAGGGCCATGGCGAATTGTGATGACAGGTGTCATGGGGCATTGTGATGACAGTGGTCATCTAGAATTGTGATGAAAGGTAACATGGAGCACTGTGATAACAGGGGCCATGGAGCATTGTGATGACAAAGACCATGGAGCATTTTGATGACAAGTGTCATGGAGCATTGTGATGAGACGGGCATGGAGCATTATGATGCCCAGAGTTCCGGAGCATTGTGGTGACAAGGGCATGGAGCATTGTGATGACAAGGGCCATGGCCAATTCTGATGACAGTTGTCATCGGGCATTGTGATGACAGAGGTTATCTAGCATTGTGATGAAAGGTACAATGGATCAATGTGATAACAGGGGCCATGGAGCATTGTGATGATAAAGGCCATGGAGCATTTTAATGAAAAGTGTCATGGAGAATTGTGATGAGACGGGCATGGAGCATTATGATGACAAGAGTTCTGGAGCATTGCGTTGACAAGGGAATGGAGCATTGTGATTACAGGGACCATGGAGGATAGTGGTGACATCTGTCATGGAACATTGTGATGACAGTGGTCATGGAGCATTGTAATGACAGGGGCCATGGAGCATTGTGATGACAGGGGTCATGGGGAATTGTGATGACAGTGGTCATGGAGCATTGTGATGAAAGGGGTCATGGAGCACTGTGATCACAGGGGCCATGTATAATTGTGATGACAAAGACCATGGAGCATTGTGATGACAGTTGTCATGGAGCATTGTGATGAAAGGGATCATGGAGCAATGTGCTTACAGGAGCCATGGAGCATTGTGAATGCATAGGCCATGGAGCAATGAAATGACAGGGGTCAAGAAGCATTGTGATGTAAGTTGTCATGGAGCATTGTGATGACAAGTGTCCATGAACATTGTGATGACATGGTTCATGGAGCATTGTGATGACAAGTGCCATGGCGAATTGTGATGACAGGTGTCATGGGGCATTGTGATGACAGTGGTCATGTAGAATTGTAATGAAAGGTATCATGGAGGACTCTGACGACAGGGGCCGTGGAGAACTGTGATGACAGTGGTCATCTAGAATTGTGATGAAATATACCAGGGAGCATTGTGATGACAGGGGTCATGGATCACCGCAATTATAGGGGCCAGGGAGCATTGTGAATACAAAGATCATGGAGCATTGAGATGACAGGGGTCATGGATCACTGTGATGACAAGGGTCCTAGAACCTTGTGATGACACGGTTCATGGAGCATTGTGATGACAAGGTTCTTCAAGCATTGTGATGACACGGGCATGGAGCATTATGATGACAAGAGTTCTGGAGCATTGTGATGAAAAGGGTATGGAGCACTGTGATTACAGGAGACCAGGAGCATTGTGATTACATGGGCAGTGAATATTGTGATGACAGGGGTTCATGGAGCACTGTGATGACAAGTGTCATGGAACATTGTGATGACAGGGTTCATGGAGCATTGTGATGAGAGGGGCCTTGGAGCATTATGATGATAGGCGTCATGGGGTATTGTGATGAGAGTGGTCATAGAACATCGTGATGAAAGGGATCATGGAGCAATGTGATTACAGGGGCCATGGAGCATTTTGAATGCATAGTCCATGGAGCAGTGTGATGACAGGGGTCATGGATCATTGTGATGACAAGTGTCATGGACCATTGTGATGACAGGGTTCATGGAGCATTGTGATGAGAGGGGCCTTGGAGCATTATGATGATACGCGTCATGGGGCCTTGTGATGACAGCGGTCTTGGAGCATTGTGATGAAAGGGATCATGGAGCAATGTGATTACAGGGGCCATGGAGCATTTTGAATGCATAGGCCATGGAGCAGTGTGATGACAGGGGTCATGGAGCATTGTGATGAATGTGGTCATAGTTCATTGTGATGATAAGTGTCCAGGAACATTGTGATGACATGGATCATGGAGCATTGTGATGACAAGGGCCATGGCGAATTGTGATGACAGGTGTCATGGGGCATTGTGATGACAGTGGTCATCTAGAATTGTGATGAAAGGTAACATGGAGCACTGTGATAACAGGGGCCATGGAGCATTGTGATGACAAAGGCCATGGAGCATTTTGATGACAAGTGTCATGTAGCATTGTGATGAGACGGGCATGGAGCATTATGATGCCCAGAGTTCCGGAGCATTGTGGTGACAAGGGCATGGAGCATTGTGATGACAAGGGCCATGGCCAATTCTGATGACAGTTGTCATCGGGCATTGTGATGACAGAGGTTATCTAGCATTGTGATGAAAGGTACAATGGATCAATGTGATAACAGGGGCCATGGAGCATTGTGATGATAAAGGCCATGGAGCATTTTAATGAAAAGTGTCATGGAGAATTGTGATGAGACGGGCATGGAGCATTATGATGACAAGAGTTCTGGAGCATTGCGTTGACAAGGGAATGGAGCATTGTGATTACAGGGACCATGGAGGATAGTGGTGACATCTGTCATGGAACATTGTGATGACAGTGGTCATGGAGCATTGTAATGACAGGGGCCATGGAGCATTGTGATGACAGGGGTCATGGGGCATTGTGATGACAGTGGTCATGGAGCATTGTGATGAAAGGGGTCATGGAGCACTGTGATCACAGGGGCCATGTATAATTGTGATGACAAAGACCATGGAGCATTGTGATGACAGTTGTCATGGAGCATTGTGATGAAAGGGATCATGGAGCAATGTGCTTACAGGAGCCATGGAGCATTGTGAATGCATAGGCCATGGAGCAATGAAATGACAGGGGTCAAGAAGCATTGTGATGTAAGTTGTCATGGAGCATTGTGATGACAAGTGTCCATGAACATTGTGATGACATGGTTCATGGAGCATTGTGATGACAAGTGCCATGGCGAATTGTGATGACAGGTGTCATGGGGCATTGTGATGACAGTGGTCATGTAGAATTGTAATGAAAGGTATCATGGAGGACTCTGACGACAGGGGCCGTGGAGAACTGTGATGACAGTGGTCATCTAGAATTGTGATGAAATATACCAGGGAGCATTGTGATGACAGGGGTCATGGATCACCGCAATTATAGGGGCCAGGGAGCATTGTGAATACAAAGATCATGGAGCATTGAGATGACAGGGGTCATGGATCACTGTGATGACAAGGGTCCTAGAACCTTGTGATGACACGGTTCATGGAGCATTGTGATGACAAGGTTCTTCAAGCATTGTGATGACACGGGCATGGAGCATTGTGATTACAGGGTCATGGAGCATTGTGATGACAACTGTCATGGAACATTGTGATGACAGGGTTCATGGAGCATTGTGATGACAAGTGCGATGGCGAATTGTGATGACAGGTGTCATGGGGCATTGTGTTGAAAGGGGCATGGAGCATTGTGACGACAATGGTCATGGAGCATTGTGATGACTGGTATCATGGAGCATTGTTCTGAAAAAGGTCATGGGGCAGTGTAATGACAAGTATCATGGAAGATGTGATGAAAGGAGTCATGGAGCATTGTGATTAAATGGATCATGAGGCATTTTGATGACAAGAGTCATGGAACATTGTGATGACAGGGCTAATGGAGCATTGTGATGACAAGGGCTATGGAGCATTGTGATGAATGGGGTCATGGGGCATGGTGATGACAGTGGTCATGGAGCATTGTGATGACAGGGGCCATGCAGCATTGTGATGACAGGGGCCATGCAGCATTGTGATGACAGGGGCCATGCAGCATTTTGATGACATGGGCATGGAGCATAGTGATGACAAGAGTTCTGGAGCATTTTGATGACAAGGGCATGAATCATTTTGATGACAGGGGCCATGAAGCATTGAGATGACAAGGGAATGGAGCATTGTGATGAAAGCGGTCCTGGAGAATTGTGAGGAAACGGGTCATGGATTATTGTGATGGAAGGGTTCCTGGAGCATTCTGATGACAAGTGCCATGGAGCATTTTAATGAAAGGGGTACTGGAGCATTGTACAGAAATGGTTCATGGATCATCGTGATTACACGGATCATGGAATATTGTGATGACAAGGGTTTCAGAGCATTGCGATGACAGGGGTCATGGAGCATTGTAATAGCAGGGGTGATGGGGCATTGTGATGACAGGGGCATGGAGCATTGTGATGACAGAAGTCATAGAATATTGTGATGACAAGGGCCATGGAGCATTGTCATGAAAGGTCTTATCTGGCATTGTGATGAGAGTGGTCATGGAGCATTGTGATAAAAGTTGTCCTGAAGCACTGTTATTACAGGGGCCATGTAGAATTTTGATGACAAAGGCCATGGAGCATTGTGATGACAGGCATCATGGAGCAATTTGATGAAAGTGGTCATGGAGCATTGTGATGAAATGCGCCATGGAACATTGTGAAGACAAGTGTCCTGGAGCATTGTGATGACAAGGGCCATGGCCAATTCTGATGACAGGTGTCATGGAGCATTGTGATGACAGTGGTCATCTATCATTATGATGAAAGGTATCACGGAGCACTGTGATGACAGGGGCCATGGAGCATTGTGATGACACGGGCATGGAGCATTATGATGAGAAGTGATCTGGAGCATTGCGATGACAAGGGTATGGAGCATTGTGATTACAGGGACCATGGAGCATTGTGAATGCATAGGCCATGGAGCAATGAAATGACAGGGGTCAAGGAGCATTGTGATGTAAGTTGTCATGGAGCATTGTCATGACTATTGTCCATGAACATTGTGATGACATGGTTCATGGAGCATTGTGATGACAAGTGCCATGGCGAATTGTGATGACAGGTGTCATGCGGCATTGTGATGACAGTGGTCATGTAGAATTGTAATGAACGGTATCATGGAGGACTCTGACGACAGGGGCCGTGGAGCACTGTGATGACAGTGGTCATCTAGAATTGTGATGAAATATACCAGGGAGCATTGTGATGACAGGGGTCATGGATCACCGCAATTATAGGGGCCAGGGAGCATTGTGAATACAAAGATCATGGAGCATTGAGATGACAGGGGTCATGGATCATTGTGATGACAAGGGTCCTGGAACCTTGTGATGACACGGTTCATGGAGCATTGTGATGACAAGGTTCTTCAAGCATTGTGATGACACGGGCATGGAGCATTATGATGACAAGAGTTCTGGAGCATTGTGATGAAAAGGGTATGGAGCACTGTGATTACAGGGGACCAGGAGCATTGTGATTACATGGGCAGTGAATATTGTGATGACAGGGGTTCATGGAGCACTGTGATGACAAGTGTCATGGAGCATTGTGATGAGAGGGGCCTTGGAGCATTATGATGATAGGCGTCATGGGGTATTGTGATGAGAGTGGTCATAGAACATTGTGATGAAAGGGATCATGGAGCAATGTGATTACAGGGGCCATGGAGCATTTTGAATGCATAGTCCATGGAGCAGTGTGATGACAGGGGTCATGGAGCATTGTGATGAATGTGGTCATAGTTCATTGTGATGATAAGTGTCCAGGAACATTGTGATGACATGGATCATGGAGCATTGTGATGACAAGGGCCATGGCGAATTGTGATGACAGGTGTCATGGGGCATTGTGATGACAGTGGTCATCGAGAATTATGAGGAAAGGTAACAAGGAGCACTGTGATAACAGGGGCCATGGAGCATTGTGATGACAAAGGCCATGGAGCATTTTGATGACAAGTGTCATGGAGCATTGTGATGAGACGGGCATGGAGCATTATGATGCCAAGAGTTCTGGAGCATTGCGTTGACAAGGGCATGGAGCATTGTGATGACAAGGGCCATGGCCAATTCTGATGACAGGTGTCATCGGGCATTGTGATGACAGAGGTTATCTAGCATTGTGATGAAAGGTACAATGGATCAATGTGATAACAGGGGCCATGGAGCATTGTGATGATAAAGGCCATGGAGCATTTTAATGAAAAGTGTCATGGAGAATTGTGATGAGACGGGCATGGAGCATTATGATGACAAGAGTTCTGGAGCATTGCGTTGACAAGGGAATGGAGCATTGTGATTACAGCGACCATGGAGGACAGTGATGACATCTGTCATGGAACATTGTGATGACAGTGGTCATGGAGCATTGTGATGACAGGTATAATGTGGCATTGTAATGACAGTGGTCATAGAGCATTGTGATGAAATGGATCATGGAGCAATGTGATTACAGGGACCATGTAGCATTGCGAATGCATAGGCTATGGAGCATTGTGATGACAGGAGTCAAGGAGCATTGTGATGTAAGTGGTCATGGATCATTGTGATTACAAGTGTCCTGGACCATTGTGATGACACGGGTCATGGAGCATTGTGATGGCAAGGGCCATGGCGAATTGTGATGACATGTGTCTTGGGGCATTGTGATGACAGTGGTCATCTAGAATTGTGATAAAAGGTATCATGGAGCACTGTGATGACAGGGGCCATGGAGCATTGTGATGATAAAGGCCATGGAGCATTTTAATGAAAAGTGTCATGGAGAATTGTGATGAGACGGGCATGGAGCATTATGATGACAAGAGTTCTGGAGCATTGCGTTGACAAGGGAATGGAGCATTGTGATTACAGGGACCATGGAGGATAGTGGTGACATCTGTCATGGAACATTGTGATGACAGTGGTCATGGAGCATTGTAATGACAGGGGCCATGGAGCATTGTGATGACAGGGGTCATGGGGCATTGTGATGACAGTGGTCATGGAGCATTGTGATGAAAGGGGTCATGGAGCACTGTGATCACAGGGGCCATGTATAATTGTGATGACAAAGACCATGGAGCATTGTGATGACAGTTGTCATGGAGCATTGTGTTGAAAGGGGCATGGAGCATTGTGACGACAATGGTCATGGAGCATTGTGATGACTGGTATCATGGAGCGTTGTTCTGAAAAAGGTCATGGGGCAGTGTAATGACAAGTATCATGGAGGATGTGATGAAAGGAGTCATGGAGCATTGTGATTAAATGGATCATGAGGCATTTTGATGACAAGAGTCATGGAACATTGTGATGACAGGGCTAATGGAGCATTGTGATGACAAGGGCTATGGAGCATTGTGATGACGGGGGTCATGGAGCATTGTGATGAAAGGGGTCATGGATCACATCGATGACATGGGTAATGGAGCATTGTGATGATATGAGCATGGAGCATTGTGATGACAGGGGCCAGGGAGCATTGAGAATGACAAGGGCAGGGAATATTGTGATGACAGCAGTCATGGATCATTGTGATGATACCTGTCATGGAACATTGTGCTGACAGGGGCTATAGAGCATTGTGATGACAGGTGTCATGTGGCATTGTGATGACAGTGGTCATAGAGCATTGTGATGAAAGTGGTCATGGAGAACTGTGATGACAAGGGAATGGAGCATTATGATGACAAGAGTTCTGGAGCATTGTGATGACAAGGGTATGGAGCATTGTGATTACAGGGGACCAGGAGCATTGTGATTACATGGGCAGTGAATATTGTGATGACAGGGGTCATGGAGCACTGTGATGACTAGTGTCATGGAACATTGTGATGACAGGGATCATGGAGCATTGTGATGAGAGGGGCCTTGGAGCATTATGATGATAGGCGTCATGGGGCATTGTGATGACAGCGGTCTTGGAGTATTGTGATGAAAGGGATCATGGAGCAATGTGATTACAGGAGCCATGGAGCATTGTGAATGCATAGGCCATGGAGCAATGGAATGACAGGGGTCAAGGAGCATTGTGATGTAAGTTCTCATGGAGCATTGTGATGACTCTTGTCCATGAACATTGTGATGACATGGTTCATGGAGCATTGTGATGACAGGTGTCATGTGGAATTGTGATGAGAGCGGTCATATAGAATTGTGATTAAAGGTATCAGGGAGGACTCTGATAACAGGGGCCGTGGAGCACTGTGATGACAGTGGTCATCTAGAATTGTGATGAAATATACCAGGGAGCATTGTGATGACAGGGGTCATGGATCACCGCAATTATAGAGGCCATGGAGCATTGTGAATACAAAGATCATGGAGCATTGAGATGACAGGGGTCACGGATCATTGTGATGACAAGGGTCCTGGAACCTTGTGATGACACGGTTCATGGAGCATTGTGATGACAAGGTTCTTCAAGCATTGTGATGACACGGGCATGGAGCATTATGATGACAAGAGTTCTGGAGCATTGTGATGACAAGGGTATGGAGCACTATGATTACAGGGGACCAGGAGCATTGTGATTACATGGGCAGTGAATATTGTGATGACAGGGGTCATGGAGCACTGTGATGACTAGTGTCATGGAACATTGTGATGACAGGGATCATGGAGCATTGTGATGAGAGGGGCCTTAGAGCATTATGATGATAGGCGTCATGGGGCATTGTGATGACAGCGGTCTTGGAGCATTGTGATGAAAGGGATCATGGAGCAATGTGCTTACAGGAGCCATGGAGCATTGTGAATGCATAGGCCATGGAGCAATGAAATGACAGGGGTCAAGGAGCATTGTGATGTAAGTTGTCATGGAGCATTGTGATGACAAGTGTCCATGAACATTGTGATGACATGGTTCATGGAGCATTGTGATGACAAGTGCCATGGCGAATTGTGATGACAGGTGTCATGGGGCATTGTGATGACAGTGGTCATGTAGAATTGTAATGAAAGGTATCATGGAGGACTCTGACGACAGGGGCCGTGGAGCACTGTGATGACAGTGGTCATCTAGAATTGTGATGAAATATACCAGGGAGCATTGTGATGACAGGGGTCATGGATCACCGCAATTATAGGGGCCAGGGAGCATTGTGAATACAAAGATCATGGAGCATTGAGATGACAGGGGTCATGGATCATTGTGATGACAAGGGTCCTAGAACCTTGTGATGACACGGTTCATGGAGCATTGTGATGACAAGGTTCTTCAAGCATTGTGATGACACGGGCATGGAGCATTATGATGACAAGAGTTCTGGAGCATTGTGATGAAAAGGGTATGGAGCACTGTGATTACAGGAGACCAGGAGCATTGTGATTACATGGGCAGTGAATATTGTGATGACAGGGGTTCATGGAGCACTGTGATGACAAGTGTCATGGAACATTGTGATGACAGGGTTCATGGAGCATTGTGATGAGAGGGGCCTTGGAGCATTATGATGATAGGCGTCATGGGGTATTGTGATGAGAGTGGTCATAGAACATCGTGATGAAAGGGATCATGGAGCAATGTGATTACAGGGGCCATGGAGCATTTTGAATGCATAGGCCATGGAGCAGTGTGATGACAGGGGTCATGGATCATTGTGATGACAAGTGTCCTGGACCATTGTGATGACACGGGTCATGGAGCATTGTGATGGCAAGGGCCATGGCGAATTGTGATGACATGTGTCTTGGGGCATTGTGATGACAGTGGTCATCTAGAATTGTGATAAAAGGTATCATGGAGCACTGTGATGACAGGGGCCATGGAGTATTGTAATGACAAGGCCATGGAACATTGTGATGACAAGTATCATGGAGCTTTGTGATGACACGAGCATTCATCATTATGATGACAAGAGTTCTGGAGCATCGTGATGACAAGGGCATGGAGCATTGTGATTACAGGGTCATGGAGCATTGTGATGACAACTGTCATGGAACATTGTGATGACAGGGTTCATGGAGCATTGTGATTAAAGGGGCCATGGAGCATTTTGATGACAAGGGCAGGCGAACATTTTGATTACATTGGTAATGGAGCATTGTGATGACATGGGCAGGGAACATTGTGAAGACAGGTGTAATGGAACATTGTGATTACAGGGGACATGGAGCATTTTGATGACATGGGCAGGCAACATTGTGATGACAGGTGTCATGGAGCATTGTGATGACAATTGTCATGGAACATTGTGCTGACAGGGATCATGGAGCATTGTGATGAGACGGTCATTGGAGCATTGTGATGACAGGCGTACTGGAGCCTTCTGAGGAAAGGTGTCATGAGTCATTGTGATTACAGCGATCATGGAACATTGTGATGACAGTGGTCATGGAGCATTGTAATGACAGGGGTCATGGAGCATTGTGATGACAGGGGTCATGGGGCATTGTGATGACAGTGGTCATGGAGCATTGTGATGAAAGGGGTCATGGAGCACTGTGATCACAGGGGCCATGTATAATTGTGATGACAAAGGCCATGGAGCATTGTGATGACAGTTGTCATGGAGCATTGTGTTGAAAGGGGCATGGAGCATTGTGACGACAATGGTCATGGAGCATTGTGATGACTGGTATCATGGAGCATTGTTCTGAAAGAGGTCATGGGGCAGTGTAATGACAAGTATCATGGAGGATGTGATGAAAGGAGTCATGGAGCATTGTGATTAAATGGATCATGAGGCATTTTGATGACAAGAGTCATGGAACATTGTGATGACAGGGCTAATGGAGCATTGTGATGACAAGGGCTATGGAGCATTGTGATGAATGGGGTCATGGGGCATGGTGATGACAGTGGTCATGGAGCATTGTGATGACAAAGACCACGGAGCATTGTGATGACAGGTGTCATGCAGCATTGTGATGTAAGGGGTCATGGATCACTACGATGACATGGGTAATGGAGCATTGTGATGATACGGGCATGGAGCATTGTGATGACAGGGGTCATGCAGCATTGTGATGACAGGGGCCATGCAGCATTTTGATGACATGGGCATGGAGCATAGTGATGACAAGAGTTCTGGAGCATTTTGATGACGAGGGCATGGATCATTGTGATGACAGGGGCCATGAAGCATTGAGATGACAAGGGAATGGAGCATTGTGATGAAAGCGGTCCTCGAGAATTGTGAGGAAACGGGTCATGGATTATTGTGATGGAAGGGTTCCTGGAGCATTCTGATGACAAGTGCCATGGAGCATTTTAATGAAAGGGGTACTGGAGCATTGTACAGAAATGGTTCATGGATCATCGTGATTACACGGATCATGGAATATTGTGATGACAAGGGTTTCGGAGCATTGCGACGACAGGGGTCATGGAGCATTGTAATTGCAGGGGTGATGGGGCATTGTGATGACAGGGCCATGGAGCATTGTGATGACAGAAGTCATAGAATATTGTGATGACAAGGGCCATGGAGCATTGTCATGAAAGGTCTTATCTGGCATTGTGATGAGAGTGGTCATGGAGCATTGTGATAAAAGTTGTCCTGAAGCACTGTTATTACAGGGGCCATGTAGAATTTTGATGACAAAGGCCATGGAGCATTGTGATGACAGGCATCATGGAGCAATTTGATGAAAGTGGTCATGGAGCATTGTGATGAAATGCGCCATGGAACATTGTGAAGACAAGTGTCCTGGAGCATCGTGATGACAAGGGCCATGGCCAATTCTGATGACAGGTGTCATGGAGCATTGTGATGACAGTGGTCATCTATCATTATGATGAAAGGTATCACGGAGCACTGTGATGACAGGGGCCATGGAGCATTGTGATGACACGGGCATGGAGCATTATGATGAGAAGTGATCTGGAGCATTGCGATGACAAGGGTATGGAGCATTGTGATTACAGGGACCATGGAGCATTGTGAATGCATAGGCCATGGAGCAATGAAATGACAGGGGTCAAGGAGCATTGTGATGTAAGTTGTCATGGAGCATTGTCATGACTATTGTCCATGAACATTGTGATGACATGGTTCATGGAGCATTGTGATGACAAGTGCCATGGCGAATTGTGATGACAGGTGTCATGCGGCATTGTGATGACAGTGGTCATGTAGAATTGTAATGAACGGTATCATGGAGGACTCTGACGACAGGGGCCATGGAGCACTGTGATGACAGTGGTCATCTAGAATTGTGATGAAATATACCAGGGAGCATTGTGATGACAGGGGTCATGGATCACCGCAATTATAGGGGCCAGGGAGCATTGTGAATACAAAGATCATGGAGCATTGAGATGACAGGGGTCATGGATCATTGTGATGACAAGGGTCCTGGAACCTTGTGATGACACGGTTCATGGAGCATTGTGATGACAAGGTTCTTCAAGCATTGTGATGACATGGGCATGGAGCATTATGATGACAAGAGTTCTGGAGCATTGTGATGAAAAGGGTATGGAGCACTGTGATTACAGGGGACCAGGAGCATTGTGATTACATGGGCAGTGAATATTGTGATGACAGGTGTTCATGGAGCACTGTGATGACAAGTGTCATGGAACATTGTGATGACAGGGTTCATGGAGCATTGTGATGAGAGGGGCCTTGGAGCATTATGATGATAGGCGTCATGGGGTATTGTGATGAGAGTGGTCATAGAACATTGTGATGAAAGGGATCATGGAGCAATGTGATTACAGGGGCCATGGAGCATTTTGAATGCATAGTCCATGGAGCAGTGTGATGACAGGGGTCATGGAGCATTGTGATGAATGTGGTCATAGTTCATTGTGATGATAAGTGTCCAGGAACATTGTGATGACATGGATCATGGAGCATTGTGATGACAAGGGCCATGGCGAATTGTGATGACAGGTGTCATGGGGCATTGTGATGACAGTGGTCATCGAGAATTATGAGGAAAGGTAACATGGAGCACTGTGATAACAGGGGCCATGGAGCATTGTGATGACAAAGGCCATGGAGCATTTTGATGACAAGTGTCATGGAGCATTGTGATGAGACGGGCATGGAGCATTATGATGCCAAGAGTTCTGGAGCATTGCGTTGACAAGGGCATGGAGCATTGTGATGACAAGGGCCATGGCCAATTCTGATGACAGGTGTCATCGGGCATTGTGATGACAGAGGTTATCTAGCATTGTGATGAAAGGTACAATGGATCAATGTGATAACAGGGGCCATGGAGCATTGTGATGATAAAGGCCATGGAGCATTTTAATGAAAAATGTCATGGAGAATTGTGATGAGACGGGCATGGAGCATTATGATGACAAGAGTTCTGGAGCATTGCGTTGACAAGGGAATGGAGCATTGTGATTACAGGGACCATGGAGGATAGTGATGACATCTGTCATGGAACATTGTGCTGACAGGGGCCATGGAGCATTGTGATGACAGGTATAATGTGGCATTGTAATGACAGTGGTCATAGAGCATTGTGATGAAATGGATCATGGAGCAATGTGATTACAGGGACCATGTAGCATTGCGAATGCATAGGCTATGGAGCATTGTGATGACAGGAGTCAAGGAGCATTGTGATGTAAGTGGTCATGGATCATTGTGATGACAAGTGTCCTGGACCATTGTGATGACACGGGTCATGGAGCATTGTGATGGCAAGGGCCATGGCGAATTGTTATGACATGTGTCTTGGGGCATTGTGATGACAGTGGTCATCTAGAATTGTGATAAAAGGTATCATGGAGCACTGTGATGACAGGGGCCATGGAGTATTGTAATGACAAGGCAATGGAACATTGTGATGACAAGTATCATGGAGCTTTGTGATGACACGAGCATTCATCATTATGATGACAAGAGTTCTGGAGCATTGTGATGACAAGGGCATGGAGCATTGTGATTACAGGGTCATGGAGCATTGTGATGACAACTGTCATGGAACATTGTGATGACAGGGTTCATGGAGCATTGTGATGACAAGTGCGATGGCGAATTGTGATGACAGGTGTCATGGGGCATTGTGTTGAAAGGGGCATGGAGCATTGTGACGACAATGGTCATGGAGCATTGTGATGACTGGTATCATGGAGCATTGTTCTGAAAAAGGTCATGGGGCAGTGTAATGACAAGTATCATGGAGGATGTGATGAAAGGAGTCATGGAGCATTGTGATTAAATGGATCATGAGGCATTTTGATGACAAGAGTCATGGAACATTGTGATGACAGGGCTAATGGAGCATTGTGATGACAAGGGCTATGGAGCATTGTGATGACAGGTGTCATGCAGCATTGTGATGAAAGGGGTCATGGATCACTACGATGACATGTGTAATGGAGCATTGTGATGATATGGACATGGAGCATTGTGATAACAGGGGCCAGGGAGCATTGAGATGACAAGAGCAGGGAACATTCTGATGACAGCAGTCTTGTATCATTGTGATGATACCTGTCATGGAACATTGTGCTGACAGGGGCTATAGAGCATTGTGATGACAGGTGTCATGTGGCATTGTGATGACAGTGGTCATAGAGCATTGTGATGAAAAGGATCATGGAGCAATGTGATTACAGGGGCCATGGAGCATTGTGAATACATAGGCCATGGAGCATTGTGATGACAGGGGTCAAGGAGCATTGTGATGAAAGTGGACATGGAGCACTGTGATGACACGGGCATGCAGCATTATGATGACAAGAGTTCTGGAGCATTGTGATGAAAAGGGTATGGAGCATTGTGATTACAGGGGACCAGGAGCATTGTGATTACATGGGCAGTGAATATTGTGATGACAGGGGTCATGGAGCACTGTGATGACTAGTGTCATGGAACATTGTGATGAGAGGGATCATGGAGCACTGTGATGAGAGGGGCCTTGGAGCATTATGATGATAGGCGTCATGGGGCATTGTGATGACAGCGGTCTTGGAGCATTGTGATGAAAGGGATCATGGAGCAATGTGATTACAGGGGCCATGGAGCATTGTGAATGCATAGGCCATGGAGCAATGAAATGACAGGGGTCAAGGAGCATTGTGATGTAAGTTGTCATGGAGCATTGTGATGACAAGTGTCCATGAACATTGTGATGACATGGTTCATGGAGCTTTGTGATGACAAGTGCCATGGCGAATTGTGATGACAGGTGTCATGGGGCATTGTGATGACAGTGGTCATGTAGAATTGTAATGAAAGGTATCATGGAGGACTCTGACGACAGGGGCCGTGGAGCACTGTGATGACAGTGGTCATCTAGAATTGTGATGAAATATACCAGGGAGCATTGTGATGACAGGGGTCATGGATCACCGCAATTATAGGGGCCAGGGAGCATTGTGAATACAAAGATCATGGAGCATTGAGATGACAGGGGTCATGGATCATTGTGATGACAAGGGTCCTGGAACCTTGTGATGACACGGTTCATGGAGCATTGTGATGACAAGGTTCTTCAAGCATTGTGATGACACGGGCATGGAGCATTATGATGACAAGAGTTCTGGAGCATTGTGATGAAAAGGGTATGGAGCACTGTGATTACAGGAGACCAGGAGCATTGTGATTACATGGGCAGTGAATATTGTGATGACAGGGGTTCATGGAGCACTGTGATGACAAGTGTCATGGAACATTGTGATGACAGGGTTCATGGAGCATGGTGATGAGAGGGGCCTTGGAGCATTATGATGATACGCGTCATGGGGCCTTGTGATGACAGCGGTCTTGGAGCATTGTGATGAAAGGGATCATGGAGCAATGTGATTACAGGGGCCATGGAGCATTTTGAATGCATAGGCCATGGAGCAGTGTGATGACAGGGGTCATGGAGCATTGTGATGAATGTGGTCATAGTTCATTGTGATGATAAGTGTCCAGGAACATTGTGATGACATGGATCATGGAGCATTGTGATGACAAGGGCCATGGCGAATTGTGATGACAGGTGTCATGGGGCATTGTGATGACAGTGGTCATCTAGAATTGTGATGAAAGGTAACATGGAGCACTGTGATAACAGGGGCCATGGAGCATTGTGATGACAAAGGCCATGGAGCATTTTGATGACAAGTGTCATGTAGCATTGTGATGAGACGGGCATGGAGCATTATGATGCCCAGAGTTCCGGAGCATTGTGGTGACAAGGGCATGGAGCATTGTGATGACAAGGGCCATGGCCAATTCTGATGACAGTTGTCATCGGGCATTGTGATGACAGAGGTTATCTAGCATTGTGATGAAAGGTACAATGGATCAATGTGATAACAGGGGCCATGGAGCATTGTGATGATAAAGGCCATGGAGCATTTTAATGAAAAGTGTCATGGAGAATTGTGATGAGACGGGCATGGAGCATTATGATGACAAGAGTTCTGGAGCATTGCGTTGACAAGGGAATGGAGCATTGTGATTACAGGGACCATGGAGGATAGTGGTGACATCTGTCATGGAACATTGTGATGACAGTGGTCATGGAGCATTGTAATGACAGGGGCCATGGAGCATTGTGATGACAGGGGTCATGGGGCATTGTGATGACAGTGGTCATGGAGCATTGTGATGAAAGGGGTCATGGAGCACTGTGATCACAGGGGCCATGTATAATTGTGATGACAAAGACCATGGAGCATTGTGATGACAGTTGTCATGGAGCATTGTGATGAAAGGGATCATGGAGCAATGTGCTTACAGGAGCCATGGAGCATTGTGAATGCATAGGCCATGGAGCAATGAAATGACAGGGGTCAAGAAGCATTGTGATGTAAGTTGTCATGGAGCATTGTGATGACAAGTGTCCATGAACATTGTGATGACATGGTTCATGGAGCATTGTGATGACAAGTGCCATGGCGAATTGTGATGACAGGTGTCATGGGGCATTGTGATGACAGTGGTCATGTAGAATTGTAATGAAAGGTATCATGGAGGACTCTGACGACAGGGGCCGTGGAGAACTGTGATGACAGTGGTCATCTAGAATTGTGATGAAATATACCAGGGAGCATTGTGATGACAGGGGTCATGGATCACCGCAATTATAGGGGCCAGGGAGCATTGTGAATACAAAGATCATGGAGCATTGAGATGACAGGGGTCATGGATCACTGTGATGACAAGGGTCCTAGAACCTTGTGATGACACGGTTCATGGAGCATTGTGATGACAAGGTTCTTCAAGCATTGTGATGACACGGGCATGGAGCATTATGATGACAAGAGTTCTGGAGCATTGTGATGAAAAGGGTATGGAGCACTGTGATTACAGGAGACCAGGAGCATTGTGATTACATGGGCAGTGAATATTGTGATGACAGGGGTTCATGGAGCACTGTGATGACAAGTGTCATGGAACATTGTGATGACAGGGTTCATGGAGCATTGTGATGAGAGGGGCCTTGGAGCATTATGATGATAGGCGTCATGGGGTATTGTGATGAGAGTGGTCATAGAACATCGTGATGAAAGGGATCATGGAGCAATGTGATTACAGGGGCCATGGAGCATTTTGAATGCATAGTCCATGGAGCAGTGTGATGACAGGGGTCATGGATCATTGTGATGACAAGTGTCCTGGACCATTGTGATGACACGGGTCATGGAGCATTGTGATGACAAGGGCCATGGCGAATTGTGATGACAGGTGTCATGGGGCATTGTGATGACAGTGGTCATCGAGAATTATGAGGAAAGGTAACATGGAGCACTGTGATAACAGGGGCCATGGAGCATTGTGATGACAAAGGCCATGGAGCATTTTGATGACAAGTGTCATGGAGCATTGTGATGAGACGGGCATGGAGCATTATGATGCCAAGAGTTCTGGAGCATTGCGTTGACAAGGGCATGGAGCATTGTGATGACAAGGGCCATGGCCAATTCTGATGACAGGTGTCATCGGGCATTGTGATGACAGAGGTTATCTAGCATTGTGATGAAAGGTACAATGGATCAATGTGATAACAGGGGCCATGGAGCATTGTGATGATAAAGGCCATGGAGCATTTTAATGAAAAGTGTCATGGAGAATTGTGATGAGACGGGCATGGAGCATTATGATGACAAGAGTTCTGGAGCATTGCGTTGACAAGGGAATGGAGCATTGTGATTACAGGGACCATGGAGGATAGTGATGACATCTGTCATGGAACATTGTGCTGACAGGGGCCATGGAGCATTGTGATGACAGGTATAATGTGGCATTGTAATGACAGTGGTCATAGAGCATTGTGATGAAATGGATCATGGAGCAATGTGATTACAGGGACCATGTAGCATTGCGAATGCATAGGCTATGGAGCATTGTGATGACAGGAGTCAAGGAGCATTGTGATGTAAGTGGTCATGGATCATTGTGATGACAAGTGTCCTGGACCATTGTGATGACACGGGTCATGGAGCATTGTGATGGCAAGGGCCATGGCGAATTGTTATGACATGTGTCTTGGGGCATTGTGATGACAGTGGTCATCTAGAATTGTGATAAAAGGTATCATGGAGCACTGTGATGACAGGGGCCATGGAGTATTGTAATGACAAGGCAATGGAACATTGTGATGACAAGTATCATGGAGCTTTGTGATGACACGAGCATTCATCATTATGATGACAAGAGTTCTGGAGCATTGTGATGACAAGGGCATGGAGCATTGTGATTACAGGGTCATGGAGCATTGTGATGACAACTGTCATGGAACATTGTGATGACAGGGTTCATGGAGCATTGTGATGACAAGTGCGATGGCGAATTGTGATGACAGGTGTCATGGGGCATTGTGTTGAAAGGGGCATGGAGCATTGTGACGACAATGGTCATGGAGCATTGTGATGACTGGTATCATGGAGCATTGTTCTGAAAAAGGTCATGGGGCAGTGTAATGACAAGTATCATGGAGGATGTAATGAAAGGAGTCATGGAGCATTGTGATTAAATGGATCATGAGGCATTTTGATGACAAGAGACATGGAACATTGTGATGACAGGGCTAATGGAGCATTGTGATGACAAGGGCTATGGAGCATTGTGATGACAGGTGTCATGCAGCATTGTGATGAAAGGGGTCATGGATCACTACGATGACATGTGTAATGGAGCATTGTGATGATATGGACATGGAGCATTGTGATAACAGGGGCCAGGGAGCATTGAGATGACAAGAGCAGGGAACATTCTGATGACAGCAGTCTTGTATCATTGTGATGATACCTGTCATGGAACATTGTGCTGACAGGGGCTATAGAGCATTGTGATGACAGGTGTCATGTGGCATTGTGATGACAGTGGTCATAGAGCATTGTGATGAAAAGGATCATGGAGCAATGTGATTACAGGGGCCATGGAGCATTGTGAATACATAGGCCATGGAGCATTGTGATGACAGGGGTCAAGGAGCATTGTGATGAAAGTGGACATGGAGCACTGTGATGACACGGGCATGCAGCATTATGATGACAAGAGTTCTGGAGCATTGTGATGAAAAGGGTATGGAGCATTGTGATTACAGGGGACCAGGAGCATTGTGATTACATGGGCAGTGAATATTGTGATGACAGGGGTCATGGAGCACTGTGATGACTAGTGTCATGGAACATTGTGATGAGAGGGATCATGGAGCACTGTGATGAGAGGGGCCTTGGAGCATTATGATGATAGGCGTCATGGGGCATTGTGATGACAGCGGTCTTGGAGCATTGTGATGAAAGGGATCATGGAGCAATGTGATTACAGGGGCCATGGAGCATTGTGAATGCATAGGCCATGGAGCAATGAAATGACAGGGGTCAAGGAGCATTGTGATGTAAGTTGTCATGGAGCATTGTGATGACAAGTGTCCATGAACATTGTGATGACATGGTTCATGGAGCTTTGTGATGACAAGTGCCATGGCGAATTGTGATGACAGGTGTCATGGGGCATTGTGATGACAGTGGTCATGTAGAATTGTAATGAAAGGTATCATGGAGGACTCTGACGACAGGGGCCGTGGAGCACTGTGATGACAGTGGTCATCTAGAATTGTGATGAAATATACCAGGGAGCATTGTGATGACAGGGGTCATGGATCACCGCAATTATAGGGGCCAGGGAGCATTGTGAATACAAAGATCATGGAGCATTGAGATGACAGGGGTCATGGATCATTGTGATGACAAGGGTCCTGGAACCTTGTGATGACACGGTTCATGGAGCATTGTGATGACAAGGTTCTTCAAGCATTGTGATGACACGGGCATGGAGCATTATGATGACAAGAGTTCTGGAGCATTGTGATGAAAAGGGTATGGAGCACTGTGATTACAGGAGACCAGGAGCATTGTGATTACATGGGCAGTGAATATTGTGATGACAGGGGTTCATGGAGCACTGTGATGACAAGTGTCATGGAACATTGTGATGACAGGGTTCATGGAGCATTGTGATGAGAGGGGCCTTGGAGCATTATGATGATACGCGTCATGGGGCCTTGTGATGACAGCGGTCTTGGAGCATTGTGATGAAAGGGATCATGGAGCAATGTGATTACAGGGGCCATGGAGCATTTTGAATGCATAGGCCATGGAGCAGTGTGATGACAGGGGTCATGGAGCATTGTGATGAATGTGGTCATAGTTCATTGTGATGATAAGTGTCCAGGAACATTGTGATGACATGGATCATGGAGCATTGTGATGACAAGGGCCATGGCGAATTGTGATGACAGGTGTCATGGGGCATTGTGATGACAGTGGTCATCTAGAATTGTGATGAAAGGTAACATGGAGCACTGTGATAACAGGGGCCATGGAGCATTGTGATGACAAAGACCATGGAGCATTTTGATGACAAGTGTCATGGAGCATTGTGATGAGACGGGCATGGAGCATTATGATGCCCAGAGTTCCGGAGCATTGTGGTGACAAGGGCATGGAGCATTGTGATGACAAGGGCCATGGCCAATTCTGATGACAGTTGTCATCGGGCATTGTGATGACAGAGGTTATCTAGCATTGTGATGAAAGGTACAATGGATCAATGTGATAACAGGGGCCATGGAGCATTGTGATGATAAAGGCCATGGAGCATTTTAATGAAAAGTGTCATGGAGAATTGTGATGAGACGGGCATGGAGCATTATGATGACAAGAGTTCTGGAGCATTGCGTTGACAAGGGAATGGAGCATTGTGATTACAGGGACCATGGAGGATAGTGGTGACATCTGTCATGGAACATTGTGATGACAGTGGTCATGGAGCATTGTAATGACAGGGGCCATGGAGCATTGTGATGACAGGGGTCATGGGGCATTGTGATGACAGTGGTCATGGAGCATTGTGATGAAAGGGGTCATGGAGCACTGTGATCACAGGGGCCATGTATAATTGTGATGACAAAGACCATGGAGCATTGTGATGACAGTTGTCATGGAGCATTGTGATGAAAGGGATCATGGAGCAATGTGCTTACAGGAGCCATGGAGCATTGTGAATGCATAGGCCATGGAGCAATGAAATGACAGGGGTCAAGAAGCATTGTGATGTAAGTTGTCATGGAGCATTGTGATGACAAGTGTCCATGAACATTGTGATGACATGGTTCATGGAGCATTGTGATGACAAGTGCCATGGCGAATTGTGATGACAGGTGTCATGGGGCATTGTGATGACAGTGGTCATGTAGAATTGTAATGAAAGGTATCATGGAGGACTCTGACGACAGGGGCCGTGGAGAACTGTGATGACAGTGGTCATCTAGAATTGTGATGAAATATACCAGGGAGCATTGTGATGACAGGGGTCATGGATCACCGCAATTATAGGGGCCAGGGAGCATTGTGAATACAAAGATCATGGAGCATTGAGATGACAGGGGTCATGGATCACTGTGATGACAAGGGTCCTAGAACCTTGTGATGACACGGTTCATGGAGCATTGTGATGACAAGGTTCTTCAAGCATTGTGATGACACGGGCATGGAGCATTATGATGACAAGAGTTCTGGAGCATTGTGATGAAAAGGGTATGGAGCACTGTGATTACAGGAGACCAGGAGCATTGTGATTACATGGGCAGTGAATATTGTGATGACAGGGGTTCATGGAGCACTGTGATGACAAGTGTCATGGAACATTGTGATGACAGGGTTCATGGAGCATTGTGATGAGAGGGGCCTTGGAGCATTATGATGATAGGCGTCATGGGGTATTGTGATGAGAGTGGTCATAGAACATCGTGATGAAAGGGATCATGGAGCAATGTGATTACAGGGGCCATGGAGCATTTTGAATGCATAGTCCATGGAGCAGTGTGATGACAGGGGTCATGGATCATTGTGATGACAAGTGTCCTGGACCATTGTGATGACACGGGTCATGGAGCATTGTGATGACAAGGGCCATGGCGAATTGTGATGACAGGTGTCATGGGGCATTGTGATGACAGTGGTCATCGAGAATTATGAGGAAAGGTAACATGGAGCACTGTGATAACAGGGGCCATGGAGCATTGTGATGACAAAGGCCATGGAGCATTTTGATGACAAGTGTCATGGAGCATTGTGATGAGACGGGCATGGAGCATTATGATGCCAAGAGTTCTGGAGCATTGCGTTGACAAGGGCATGGAGCATTGTGATGACAAGGGCCATGGCCAATTCTGATGACAGGTGTCATCGGGCATTGTGATGACAGAGGTTATCTAGCATTGTGATGAAAGGTACCATGGATCACTGTGATAACAGGGGCCATGGAGCATTGTGATGATAAAGGCCATGGAGCATTTTAATGAAAAGTGTCATGGAGAATTGTGATGAGACGGGCATGGAGCATTATGATGACAAGAGTTCTGGAGCATTGCGTTGACAAGGGAATGGAGCATTGTGATTACAGGGACCATGGAGGATAGTGATGACATCTGTCATGGAACATTGTGCTGACAGGGGCCATGGAGCATTGTGATGACAGGTATAATGTGGCATTGTAATGACAGTGGTCATAGAGCATTGTGATGAAATGGATCATGGAGCAATGTGATTACAGGGACCATGTAGCATTGCGAATGCATAGGCTATGGAGCATTGTGATGACAGGAGTCAAGGAGCATTGTGATGTAAGTGGTCATGGATCATTGTGATGACAAGTGTCCTGGACCATTGTGATGACACGGGTCATGGAGCATTGTGATGGCAAGGGCCATGGCGAATTGTTATGACATGTGTCTTGGGGCATTGTGATGACAGTGGTCATCTAGAATTGTGATAAAAGGTATCATGGAGCACTGTGATGACAGGGGCCATGGAGTATTGTAATGACAAGGCAATGGAACATTGTGATGACAAGTATCATGGAGCTTTGTGATGACACGAGCATTCATCATTATGATGACAAGAGTTCTGGAGCATTGTGATGACAAGGGCATGGAGCATTGTGATTACAGGGTCATGGAGCATTGTGATGACAACTGTCATGGAACATTGTGATGACAGGGTTCATGGAGCATTGTGATGACAAGTGCGATGGCGAATTGTGATGACAGGTGTCATGGGGCATTGTGTTGAAAGGGGCATGGAGCATTGTGACGACAATGGTCATGGAGCATTGTGATGACTGGTATCATGGAGCATTGTTCTGAAAAAGGTCATGGGGCAGTGTAATGACAAGTATCATGGAGGATGTGATGAAAGGAGTCATGGAGCATTGTGATTAAATGGATCATGAGGCATTTTGATGACAAGAGTCATGGAACATTGTGATGACAGGGCTAATGGAGCATTGTGATGACAAGGGCTATGGAGCATTGTGATGACAGGTGTCATGCAGCATTGTGATGAAAGGGGTCATGGATCACTACGATGACATGTGTAATGGAGCATTGTGATGATATGGACATGGAGCATTGTGATAACAGGGGCCAGGGAGCATTGAGATGACAAGAGCAGGGAACATTCTGATGACAGCAGTCTTGTATCATTGTGATGATACCTGTCATGGAACATTGTGCTGACAGGGGCTATAGAGCATTGTGATGACAGGTGTCATGTGGCATTGTGATGACAGTGGTCATAGAGCATTGTGATGAAAAGGATCATGGAGCAATGTGATTACAGGGGCCATGGAGCATTGTGAATACATAGGCCATGGAGCATTGTGATGACAGGGGTCAAGGAGCATTGTGATGAAAGTGGACATGGAGCACTGTGATGACACGGGCATGCAGCATTATGATGACAAGAGTTCTGGAGCATTGTGATGAAAAGGGTATGGAGCATTGTGATTACAGGGGACCAGGAGCATTGTGATTACATGGGCAGTGAATATTGTGATGACAGGGGTCATGGAGCACTGTGATGACTAGTGTCATGGAACATTGTGATGAGAGGGATCATGGAGCACTGTGATGAGAGGGGCCTTGGAGCATTATGATGATAGGCGTCATGGGGCATTGTGATGACAGCGGTCTTGGAGCATTGTGATGAAAGGGATCATGGAGCAATGTGATTACAGGGGCCATGGAGCATTGTGAATGCATAGGCCATGGAGCAATGAAATGACAGGGGTCAAGGAGCATTGTGATGTAAGTTGTCATGGAGCATTGTGATGACAAGTGTCCATGAACATTGTGATGACATGGTTCATGGAGCTTTGTGATGACAAGTGCCATGGCGAATTGTGATGACAGGTGTCATGGGGCATTGTGATGACAGTGGTCATGTAGAATTGTAATGAAAGGTATCATGGAGGACTCTGACGACAGGGGCCGTGGAGCACTGTGATGACAGTGGTCATCTAGAATTGTGATGAAATATACCAGGGAGCATTGTGATGACAGGGGTCATGGATCACCGCAATTATAGGGGCCAGGGAGCATTGTGAATACAAAGATCATGGAGCATTGAGATGACAGGGGTCATGGATCATTGTGATGACAAGGGTCCTGGAACCTTGTGATGACACGGTTCATGGAGCATTGTGATGACAAGGTTCTTCAAGCATTGTGATGACACGGGCATGGAGCATTATGATGACAAGAGTTCTGGAGCATTGTGATGAAAAGGGTATGGAGCACTGTGATTACAGGAGACCAGGAGCATTGTGATTACATGGGCAGTGAATATTGTGATGACAGGGGTTCATGGAGCACTGTGATGACAAGTGTCATGGAACATTGTGATGACAGGGTTCATGGAGCATTGTGATGAGAGGGGCCTTGGAGCATTATGATGATACGCGTCATGGGGCCTTGTGATGACAGCGGTCTTGGAGCATTGTGATGAAAGGGATCATGGAGCAATGTGATTACAGGGGCCATGGAGCATTTTGAATGCATAGGCCATGGAGCAGTGTGATGACAGGGGTCATGGAGCATTGTGATGAATGTGGTCATAGTTCATTGTGATGATAAGTGTCCAGGAACATTGTGATGACATGGATCATGGAGCATTGTGATGACAAGGGCCATGGCGAATTGTGATGACAGGTGTCATGGGGCATTGTGATGACAGTGGTCATCTAGAATTGTGATGAAAGGTAACATGGAGCACTGTGATAACAGGGGCCATGGAGCATTGTGATGACAAAGGCCATGGAGCATTTTGATGACAAGTGTCATGTAGCATTGTGATGAGACGGGCATGGAGCATTATGATGCCCAGAGTTCCGGAGCATTGTGGTGACAAGGGCATGGAGCATTGTGATGACAAGGGCCATGGCCAATTCTGATGACAGTTGTCATCGGGCATTGTGATGACAGAGGTTATCTAGCATTGTGATGAAAGGTACAATGGATCAATGTGATAACAGGGGCCATGGAGCATTGTGATGATAAAGGCCATGGAGCATTTTAATGAAAAGTGTCATGGAGAATTGTGATGAGACGGGCATGGAGCATTATGATGACAAGAGTTCTGGAGCATTGCGTTGACAAGGGAATGGAGCATTGTGATTACAGGGACCATGGAGGATAGTGGTGACATCTGTCATGGAACATTGTGATGACAGTGGTCATGGAGCATTGTAATGACAGGGGCCATGGAGCATTGTGATGACAGGGGTCATGGGGCATTGTGATGACAGTGGTCATGGAGCATTGTGATGAAAGGGGTCATGGAGCACTGTGATCACAGGGGCCATGTATAATTGTGATGACAAAGACCATGGAGCATTGTGATGACAGTTGTCATGGAGCATTGTGATGAAAGGGATCATGGAGCAATGTGCTTACAGGAGCCATGGAGCATTGTGAATGCATAGGCCATGGAGCAATGAAATGACAGGGGTCAAGAAGCATTGTGATGTAAGTTGTCATGGAGCATTGTGATGACAAGTGTCCATGAACATTGTGATGACATGGTTCATGGAGCATTGTGATGACAAGTGCCATGGCGAATTGTGATGACAGGTGTCATGGGGCATTGTGATGACAGTGGTCATGTAGAATTGTAATGAAAGGTATCATGGAGGACTCTGACGACAGGGGCCGTGGAGAACTGTGATGACAGTGGTCATCTAGAATTGTGATGAAATATACCAGGGAGCATTGTGATGACAGGGGTCATGGATCACCGCAATTATAGGGGCCAGGGAGCATTGTGAATACAAAGATCATGGAGCATTGAGATGACAGGGGTCATGGATCACTGTGATGACAAGGGTCCTAGAACCTTGTGATGACACGGTTCATGGAGCATTGTGATGACAAGGTTCTTCAAGCATTGTGATGACACGGGCATGGAGCATTATGATGACAAGAGTTCTGGAGCATTGTGATGAAAAGGGTATGGAGCACTGTGATTACAGGAGACCAGGAGCATTGTGATTACATGGGCAGTGAATATTGTGATGACAGGGGTTCATGGAGCACTGTGATGACAAGTGTCATGGAACATTGTGATGACAGGGTTCATGGAGCATTGTGATGAGAGGGGCCTTGGAGCATTATGATGATAGGCGTCATGGGGTATTGTGATGAGAGTGGTCATAGAACATCGTGATGAAAGGGATCATGGAGCAATGTGATTACAGGGGCCATGGAGCATTTTGAATGCATAGTCCATGGAGCAGTGTGATGACAGGGGTCATGGATCATTGTGATGACAAGTGTCCTGGACCATTGTGATGACACGGGTCATGGAGCATTGTGATGACAAGGGCCATGGCGAATTGTGATGACAGGTGTCATGGGGCATTGTGATGACAGTGGTCATCGAGAATTATGAGGAAAGGTAACATGGAGCACTGTGATAACAGGGGCCATGGAGCATTGTGATGACAAAGGCCATGGAGCATTTTGATGACAAGTGTCATGGAGCATTTTGATGAGACGGGCATGGAGCATTATGATGCCAAGAGTTCTGGAGCATTGCGTTGACAAGGGCATGGAGCATTGTGATGACAAGGGCCATGGCCAATTCTGATGACAGGTGTCATCGGGCATTGTGATGACAGAGGTTATCTAGCATTGTGATGAAAGGTACAATGGATCAATGTGATAACAGGGGCCATGGAGCATTGTGATGATAAAGGCCATGGAGCATTTTAATGAAAAGTGTCATGGAGAATTGTGATGAGACGGGCATGGAGCATTATGATGACAAGAGTTCTGGAGCATTGCGTTGACAAGGGAATGGAGCATTGTGATTACAGGGACCATGGAGGATAGTGATGACATCTGTCATGGAACATTGTGCTGACAGGGGCCATGGAGCATTGTGATGACAGGTATAATGTGGCATTGTAATGACAGTGGTCATAGAGCATTGTGATGAAATGGATCATGGAGCAATGTGATTACAGGGACCATGTAGCATTGCGAATGCATAGGCTATGGAGCATTGTGATGACAGGAGTCAAGGAGCATTGTGATGTAAGTGGTCATGGATCATTGTGATGACAAGTGTCCTGGACCATTGTGATGACACGGGTCATGGAGCATTGTGATGGCAAGGGCCATGGCGAATTGTTATGACATGTGTCTTGGGGCATTGTGATGACAGTGGTCATCTAGAATTGTGATAAAAGGTATCATGGAGCACTGTGATGACATGGGCCATGGAGTATTGTAATGACAAGGCAATGGAACATTGTGATGACAAGTATCATGGAGCTTTGTGATGACACGAGCATTCATCATTATGATGACAAGAGTTCTGGAGCATTGTGATGACAAGGGCATGGAGCATTGTGATTACAGGGTCATGGAGCATTGTGATGACAACTGTCATGGAACATTGTGATGACAGGGTTCATGGAGCATTGTGATGACAAGTGCGATGGCGAATTGTGATGACAGGTGTCATGGGGCATTGTGTTGAAAGGGGCATGGAGCATTGTGACGACAATGGTCATGGAGCATTGTGATGACTGGTATCATGGAGCATTGTTCTGAAAAAGGTCATGGGGCAGTGTAATGACAAGTATCATGGAGGATGTGATGAAAGGAGTCATGGAGCATTGTGATTAAATGGATCATGAGGCATTTTGATGACAAGAGTCATGGAACATTGTGATGACAGGGCTAATGGAGCATTGTGATGACAAGGGCTATGGAGCATTGTGATGACAGGTGTCATGCAGCATTGTGATGAAAGGGGTCATGGATCACTACGATGACATGTGTAATGGAGCATTGTGATGATATGGACATGGAGCATTGTGATAACAGGGGCCAGGGAGCATTGAGATGACAAGAGCAGGGAACATTCTGATGACAGCAGTCTTGTATCATTGTGATGATACCTGTCATGGAACATTGTGCTGACAGGGGCTATAGAGCATTGTGATGACAGGTGTCATGTGGCATTGTGATGACAGTGGTCATAGAGCATTGTGATGAAAAGGATCATGGAGCAATGTGATTACAGGGGCCATGGAGCATTGTGAATACATAGGCCATGGAGCATTGTGATGACAGGGGTCAAGGAGCATTGTGATGAAAGTGGACATGGAGCACTGTGATGACACGGGCATGCAGCATTATGATGACAAGAGTTCTGGAGCATTGTGATGAAAAGGGTATGGAGCATTGTGATTACAGGGGACCAGGAGCATTGTGATTACATGGGCAGTGAATATTGTGATGACAGGGGTCATGGAGCACTGTGATGACTAGTGTCATGGAACATTGTGATGAGAGGGATCATGGAGCACTGTGATGAGAGGGGCCTTGGAGCATTATGATGATAGGCGTCATGGGGCATTGTGATGACAGCGGTCTTGGAGCATTGTGATGAAAGGGATCATGGAGCAATGTGATTACAGGGGCCATGGAGCATTGTGAATGCATAGGCCATGGAGCAATGAAATGACAGGGGTCAAGGAGCATTGTGATGTAAGTTGTCATGGAGCATTGTGATGACAAGTGTCCATGAACATTGTGATGACATGGTTCATGGAGCTTTGTGATGACAAGTGCCATGGCGAATTGTGATGACAGGTGTCATGGGGCATTGTGATGACAGTGGTCATGTAGAATTGTAATGAAAGGTATCATGGAGGACTCTGACGACAGGGGCCGTGGAGCACTGTGATGACAGTGGTCATCTAGAATTGTGATGAAATATACCAGGGAGCATTGTGATGACAGGGGTCATGGATCACCGCAATTATAGGGGCCAGGGAGCATTGTGAATACAAAGATCATGGAGCATTGAGATGACAGGGGTCATGGATCATTGTGATGACAAGGGTCCTGGAACCTTGTGATGACACGGTTCATGGAGCATTGTGATGACAAGGTTCTTCAAGCATTGTGATGACACGGGCATGGAGCATTATGATGACAAGAGTTCTGGAGCATTGTGATGAAAAGGGTATGGAGCACTGTGATTACAGGAGACCAGGAGCATTGTGATTACATGGGCAGTGAATATTGTGATGACAGGGGTTCATGGAGCACTGTGATGACAAGTGTCATGGAACATTGTGATGACAGGGTTCATGGAGCATTGTGATGAGAGGGGCCTTGGAGCATTATGATGATACGCGTCATGGGGCCTTGTGATGACAGCGGTCTTGGAGCATTGTGATGAAAGGGATCATGGAGCAATGTGATTACAGGGGCCATGGAGCATTTTGAATGCATAGGCCATGGAGCAGTGTGATGACAGGGGTCATGGAGCATTGTGATGAATGTGGTCATAGTTCATTGTGATGATAAGTGTCCAGGAACATTGTGATGACATGGATCATGGAGCATTGTGATGACAAGGGCCATGGCGAATTGTGATGACAGGTGTCATGGGGCATTGTGATGACAGTGGTCATCTAGAATTGTGATGAAAGGTAACATGGAGCACTGTGATAACAGGGGCCATGGAGCATTGTGATGACAAAGGCCATGGAGCATTTTGATGACAAGTGTCATGTAGCATTGTGATGAGACGGGCATGGAGCATTATGATGCCCAGAGTTCCGGAGCATTGTGGTGACAAGGGCATGGAGCATTGTGATGACAAGGGCCATGGCCAATTCTGATGACAGTTGTCATCGGGCATTGTGATGACAGAGGTTATCTAGCATTGTGATGAAAGGTACAATGGATCAATGTGATAACAGGGGCCATGGAGCATTGTGATGATAAAGGCCATGGAGCATTTTAATGAAAAGTGTCATGGAGAATTGTGATGAGACGGGCATGGAGCATTATGATGACAAGAGTTCTGGAGCATTGCGTTGACAAGGGAATGGAGCATTGTGATTACAGGGACCATGGAGGATAGTGGTGACATCTGTCATGGAACATTGTGATGACAGTGGTCATGGAGCATTGTAATGACAGGGGCCATGGAGCATTGTGATGACAGGGGTCATGGGGCATTGTGATGACAGTGGTCATGGAGCATTGTGATGAAAGGGGTCATGGAGCACTGTGATCACAGGGGCCATGTATAATTGTGATGACAAAGACCATGGAGCATTGTGATGACAGTTGTCATGGAGCATTGTGATGAAAGGGATCATGGAGCAATGTGCTTACAGGAGCCATGGAGCATTGTGAATGCATAGGCCATGGAGCAATGAAATGACAGGGGTCAAGAAGCATTGTGATGTAAGTTGTCATGGAGCATTGTGATGACAAGTGTCCATGAACATTGTGATGACATGGTTCATGGAGCATTGTGATGACAAGTGCCATGGCGAATTGTGATGACAGGTGTCATGGGGCATTGTGATGACAGTGGTCATGTAGAATTGTAATGAAAGGTATCATGGAGGACTCTGACGACAGGGGCCGTGGAGAACTGTGATGACAGTGGTCATCTAGAATTGTGATGAAATATACCAGGGAGCATTGTGATGACAGGGGTCATGGATCACCGCAATTATAGGGGCCAGGGAGCATTGTGAATACAAAGATCATGGAGCATTGAGATGACAGGGGTCATGGATCACTGTGATGACAAGGGTCCTAGAACCTTGTGATGACACGGTTCATGGAGCATTGTGATGACAAGGTTCTTCAAGCATTGTGATGACACGGGCATGGAGCATTATGATGACAAGAGTTCTGGAGCATTGTGATGAAAAGGGTATGGAGCACTGTGATTACAGGAGACCAGGAGCATTGTGATTACATGGGCAGTGAATATTGTGATGACAGGGGTTCATGGAGCACTGTGATGACAAGTGTCATGGAACATTGTGATGACAGGGTTCATGGAGCATTGTGATGAGAGGGGCCTTGGAGCATTATGATGATAGGCGTCATGGGGTATTGTGATGAGAGTGGTCATAGAACATCGTGATGAAAGGGATCATGGAGCAATGTGATTACAGGGGCCATGGAGCATTTTGAATGCATAGTCCATGGAGCAGTGTGATGACAGGGGTCATGGATCATTGTGATGACAAGTGTCCTGGACCATTGTGATGACACGGGTCATGGAGCATTGTGATGACAAGGGCCATGGCGAATTGTGATGACAGGTGTCATGGGGCATTGTGATGACAGTGGTCATCGAGAATTATGAGGAAAGGTAACATGGAGCACTGTGATAACAGGGGCCATGGAGCATTGTGATGACAAAGGCCATGGAGCATTTTGATGACAAGTGTCATGGAGCATTGTGATGAGACGGGCATGGAGCATTATGATGCCAAGAGTTCTGGAGCATTGCGTTGACAAGGGCATGGAGCATTGTGATGACAAGGGCCATGGCCAATTCTGATGACAGGTGTCATCGGGCATTGTGATGACAGAGGTTATCTAGCATTGTGATGAAAGGTACAATGGATCAATGTGATAACAGGGGCCATGGAGCATTGTGATGATAAAGGCCATGGAGCATTTTAATGAAAAGTGTCATGGAGAATTGTGATGAGACGGGCATGGAGCATTATGATGACAAGAGTTCTGGAGCATTGCGTTGACAAGGGAATGGAGCATTGTGATTACAGGGACCATGGAGGATAGTGATGACATCTGTCATGGAACATTGTGCTGACAGGGGCCATGGAGCATTGTGATGACAGGTATAATGTGGCATTGTAATGACAGTGGTCATAGAGCATTGTGATGAAATGGATCATGGAGCAATGTGATTACAGGGACCATGTAGCATTGCGAATGCATAGGCTATGGAGCATTGTGATGACAGGAGTCAAGGAGCATTGTGATGTAAGTGGTCATGGATCATTGTGATGACAAGTGTCCTGGACCATTGTGATGACACGGGTCATGGAGCATTGTGATGGCAAGGGCCATGGCGAATTGTTATGACATGTGTCTTGGGGCATTGTGATGACAGTGGTCATCTAGAATTGTGATAAAAGGTATCATGGAGCACTGTGATGACAGGGGCCATGGAGTATTGTAATGACAAGGCAATGGAACATTGTGATGACAAGTATCATGGAGCTTTGTGATGACACGAGCATTCATCATTATGATGACAAGAGTTCTGGAGCATTGTGATGACAAGGGCATGGAGCATTGTGATTACAGGGTCATGGAGCATTGTGATGACAACTGTCATGGAACATTGTGATGACAGGGTTCATGGAGCATTGTGATGACAAGTGCGATGGCGAATTGTGATGACAGGTGTCATGGGGCATTGTGTTGAAAGGGGCATGGAGCATTGTGACGACAATGGTCATGGAGCATTGTGATGACTGGTATCATGGAGCATTGTTCTGAAAAAGGTCATGGGGCAGTGTAATGACAAGTATCATGGAGGATGTAATGAAAGGAGTCATGGAGCATTGTGATTAAATGGATCATGAGGTATTTTGATGACAAGAGACATGGAACATTGTGATGACAGGGCTAATGGAGCATTGTGATGACAAGGGCTATGGAGCATTGTGATGACAGGTGTCATGCAGCATTGTGATGAAAGGGGTCATGGATCACTACGATGACATGTGTAATGGAGCATTGTGATGATATGGACATGGAGCATTGTGATAACAGGGGCCAGGGAGCATTGAGATGACAAGAGCAGGGAACATTCTGATGACAGCAGTCTTGTATCATTGTGATGATACCTGTCATGGAACATTGTGCTGACAGGGGCTATAGAGCATTGTGATGACAGGTGTCATGTGGCATTGTGATGACAGTGGTCATAGAGCATTGTGATGAAAAGGATCATGGAGCAATGTGATTACAGGGGCCATGGAGCATTGTGAATACATAGGCCATGGAGCATTGTGATGACAGGGGTCAAGGAGCATTGTGATGAAAGTGGACATGGAGCACTGTGATGACACGGGCATGCAGCATTATGATGACAAGAGTTCTGGAGCATTGTGATGAAAAGGGTATGGAGCATTGTGATTACAGGGGACCAGGAGCATTGTGATTACATGGGCAGTGAATATTGTGATGACAGGGGTCATGGAGCACTGTGATGACTAGTGTCATGGAACATTGTGATGAGAGGGATCATGGAGCACTGTGATGAGAGGGGCCTTGGAGCATTATGATGATAGGCGTCATGGGGCATTGTGATGACAGCGGTCTTGGAGCATTGTGATGAAAGGGATCATGGAGCAATGTGATTACAGGGGCCATGGAGCATTGTGAATGCATAGGCCATGGAGCAATGAAATGACAGGGGTCAAGGAGCATTGTGATGTAAGTTGTCATGGAGCATTGTGATGACAAGTGTCCATGAACATTGTGATGACATGGTTCATGGAGCTTTGTGATGACAAGTGCCATGGCGAATTGTGATGACAGGTGTCATGGGGCATTGTGATGACAGTGGTCATGTAGAATTGTAATGAAAGGTATCATGGAGGACTCTGACGACAGGGGCCGTGGAGCACTGTGATGACAGTGGTCATCTAGAATTGTGATGAAATATACCAGGGAGCATTGTGATGACAGGGGTCATGGATCACCGCAATTATAGGGGCCAGGGAGCATTGTGAATACAAAGATCATGGAGCATTGAGATGACAGGGGTCATGGATCATTGTGATGACAAGGGTCCTGGAACCTTGTGATGACACGGTTCATGGAGCATTGTGATGACAAGGTTCTTCAAGCATTGTGATGACACGGGCATGGAGCATTATGATGACAAGAGTTCTGGAGCATTGTGATGAAAAGGGTATGGAGCACTGTGATTACAGGAGACCAGGAGCATTGTGATTACATGGGCAGTGAATATTGTGATGACAGGGGTTCATGGAGCACTGTGATGACAAGTGTCATGGAACATTGTGATGACAGGGTTCATGGAGCATTGTGATGAGAGGGGCCTTGGAGCATTATGATGATACGCGTCATGGGGCCTTGTGATGACAGCGGTCTTGGAGCATTGTGATGAAAGGGATCATGGAGCAATGTGATTACAGGGGCCATGGAGCATTTTGAATGCATAGGCCATGGAGCAGTGTGATGACAGGGGTCATGGAGCATTGTGATGAATGTGGTCATAGTTCATTGTGATGATAAGTGTCCAGGAACATTGTGATGACATGGATCATGGAGCATTGTGATGACAAGGGCCATGGCGAATTGTGATGACAGGTGTCATGGGGCATTGTGATGACAGTGGTCATCTAGAATTGTGATGAAAGGTAACATGGAGCACTGTGATAACAGGGGCCATGGAGCATTGTGATGACAAAGACCATGGAGCATTTTGATGACAAGTGTCATGGAGCATTGTGATGAGACGGGCATGGAGCATTATGATGCCCAGAGTTCCGGAGCATTGTGGTGACAAGGGCATGGAGCATTGTGATGACAAGGGCCATGGCCAATTCTGATGACAGTTGTCATCGGGCATTGTGATGACAGAGGTTATCTAGCATTGTGATGAAAGGTACAATGGATCAATGTGATAACAGGGGCCATGGAGCATTGTGATGATAAAGGCCATGGAGCATTTTAATGAAAAGTGTCATGGAGAATTGTGATGAGACGGGCATGGAGCATTATGATGACAAGAGTTCTGGAGCATTGCGTTGACAAGGGAATGGAGCATTGTGATTACAGGGACCATGGAGGATAGTGGTGACATCTGTCATGGAACATTGTGATGACAGTGGTCATGGAGCATTGTAATGACAGGGGCCATGGAGCATTGTGATGACAGGGGTCATGGGGAATTGTGATGACAGTGGTCATGGAGCATTGTGATGAAAGGGGTCATGGAGCACTGTGATCACAGGGGCCATGTATAATTGTGATGACAAAGACCATGGAGCATTGTGATGACAGTTGTCATGGAGCATTGTGATGAAAGGGATCATGGAGCAATGTGCTTACAGGAGCCATGGAGCATTGTGAATGCATAGGCCATGGAGCAATGAAATGACAGGGGTCAAGAAGCATTGTGATGTAAGTTGTCATGGAGCATTGTGATGACAAGTGTCCATGAACATTGTGATGACATGGTTCATGGAGCATTGTGATGACAAGTGCCATGGCGAATTGTGATGACAGGTGTCATGGGGCATTGTGATGACAGTGGTCATGTAGAATTGTAATGAAAGGTATCATGGAGGACTCTGACGACAGGGGCCGTGGAGAACTGTGATGACAGTGGTCATCTAGAATTGTGATGAAATATACCAGGGAGCATTGTGATGACAGGGGTCATGGATCACCGCAATTATAGGGGCCAGGGAGCATTGTGAATACAAAGATCATGGAGCATTGAGATGACAGGGGTCATGGATCACTGTGATGACAAGGGTCCTAGAACCTTGTGATGACACGGTTCATGGAGCATTGTGATGACAAGGTTCTTCAAGCATTGTGATGACACGGGCATGGAGCATTATGATGACAAGAGTTCTGGAGCATTGTGATGAAAAGGGTATGGAGCACTGTGATTACAGGAGACCAGGAGCATTGTGATTACATGGGCAGTGAATATTGTGATGACAGGGGTTCATGGAGCACTGTGATGACAAGTGTCATGGAACATTGTGATGACAGGGTTCATGGAGCATTGTGATGAGAGGGGCCTTGGAGCATTATGATGATAGGCGTCATGGGGTATTGTGATGAGAGTGGTCATAGAACATCGTGATGAAAGGGATCATGGAGCAATGTGATTACAGGGGCCATGGAGCATTTTGAATGCATAGTCCATGGAGCAGTGTGATGACAGGGGTCATGGATCATTGTGATGACAAGTGTCCTGGACCATTGTGATGACACGGGTCATGGAGCATTGTGATGACAAGGGCCATGGCGAATTGTGATGACAGGTGTCATGGGGCATTGTGATGACAGTGGTCATCGAGAATTATGAGGAAAGGTAACATGGAGCACTGTGATAACAGGGGCCATGGAGCATTGTGATGACAAAGGCCATGGAGCATTTTGATGACAAGTGTCATGGAGCATTGTGATGAGACGGGCATGGAGCATTATGATGCCAAGAGTTCTGGAGCATTGCGTTGACAAGGGCATGGAGCATTGTGATGACAAGGGCCATGGCCAATTCTGATGACAGGTGTCATCGGGCATTGTGATGACAGAGGTTATCTAGCATTGTGATGAAAGGTACAATGGATCAATGTGATAACAGGGGCCATGGAGCATTGTGATGATAAAGGCCATGGAGCATTTTAATGAAAAGTGTCATGGAGAATTGTGATGAGACGGGCATGGAGCATTATGATGACAAGAGTTCTGGAGCATTGCGTTGACAAGGGAATGGAGCATTGTGATTACAGGGACCATGGAGGATAGTGATGACATCTGTCATGGAACATTGTGCTGACAGGGGCCATGGAGCATTGTGATGACAGGTATAATGTGGCATTGTAATGACAGTGGTCATAGAGCATTGTGATGAAATGGATCATGGAGCAATGTGATTACAGGGACCATGTAGCATTGCGAATGCATAGGCTATGGAGCATTGTGATGACAGGAGTCAAGGAGCATTGTGATGTAAGTGGTCATGGATCATTGTGATGACAAGTGTCCTGGACCATTGTGATGACACGGGTCATGGAGCATTGTGATGGCAAGGGCCATGGCGAATTGTTATGACATGTGTCTTGGGGCATTGTGATGACAGTGGTCATCTAGAATTGTGATAAAAGGTATCATGGAGCACTGTGATGACAGGGGCCATGGAGTATTGTAATGACAAGGCAATGGAACATTGTGATGACAAGTATCATGGAGCTTTGTGATGACACGAGAATTCATCATTATGATGACAAGAGTTCTGGAGCATTGTGATGACAAGGGCATGGAGCATTGTGATTACAGGGTCATGGAGCATTGTGATGACAACTGTCATGGAACATTGTGATGACAGGGTTCATGGAGCATTGTGATGACAAGTGCGATGGCGAATTGTGATGACAGGTGTCATGGGGCATTGTGTTGAAAGGGGCATGGAGCATTGTGACGACAATGGTCATGGAGCATTGTGATGACTGGTATCATGGAGCATTGTTCTGAAAAAGGTCATGGGGCAGTGTAATGACAAGTATCATGGAGGATGTAATGAAAGGAGTCATGGAGCATTGTGATTAAATGGATCATGAGGCATTTTGATGACAAGAGTCATGGAACATTGTGATGACAGGGCTAATGGAGCATTGTGATGACAAGGGCTATGGAGCATTGTGATGACAGGTGTCATGCAGCATTGTGATGAAAGGGGTCATGGATCACTACGATGACATGTGTAATGGAGCATTGTGATGATATGGACATGGAGCATTGTGATAACAGGGGCCAGGGAGCATTGAGATGACAAGAGCAGGGAACATTCTGATGACAGCAGTCTTGTATCATTGTGATGATACCTGTCATGGAACATTGTGCTGACAGGGGCTATAGAGCATTGTGATGACAGGTGTCATGTGGCATTGTGATGACAGTGGTCATAGAGCATTGTGATGAAAAGGATCATGGAGCAATGTGATTACAGGGGCCATGGAGCATTGTGAATACATAGGCCATGGAGCATTGTGATGACAGGGGTCAAGGAGCATTGTGATGAAAGTGGACATGGAGCACTGTGATGACACGGGCATGCAGCATTATGATGACAAGAGTTCTGGAGCATTGTGATGAAAAGGGTATGGAGCATTGTGATTACAGGGGACCAGGAGCATTGTGATTACATGGGCAGTGAATATTGTGATGACAGGGGTCATGGAGCACTGTGATGACTAGTGTCATGGAACATTGTGATGAGAGGGATCATGGAGCACTGTGATGAGAGGGGCCTTGGAGCATTATGATGATAGGCGTCATGGGGCATTGTGATGACAGCGGTCTTGGAGCATTGTGATGAAAGGGATCATGGAGCAATGTGATTACAGGGGCCATGGAGCATTGTGAATGCATAGGCCATGGAGCAATGAAATGACAGGGGTCAAGGAGCATTGTGATGTAAGTTGTCATGGAGCATTGTGATGACAAGTGTCCATGAACATTGTGATGACATGGTTCATGGAGCTTTGTGATGACAAGTGCCATGGCGAATTGTGATGACAGGTGTCATGGGGCATTGTGATGACAGTGGTCATGTAGAATTGTAATGAAAGGTATCATGGAGGACTCTGACGACAGGGGCCGTGGAGCACTGTGATGACAGTGGTCATCTAGAATTGTGATGAAATATACCAGGGAGCATTGTGATGACAGGGGTCATGGATCACCGCAATTATAGGGGCCAGGGAGCATTGTGAATACAAAGATCATGGAGCATTGAGATGACAGGGGTCATGGATCATTGTGATGACAAGGGTCCTGGAACCTTGTGATGACACGGTTCATGGAGCATTGTGATGACAAGGTTCTTCAAGCATTGTGATGACACGGGCATGGAGCATTATGATGACAAGAGTTCTGGAGCATTGTGATGAAAAGGGTATGGAGCACTGTGATTACAGGAGACCAGGAGCATTGTGATTACATGGGCAGTGAATATTGTGATGACAGGGGTTCATGGAGCACTGTGATGACAAGTGTCATGGAACATTGTGATGACAGGGTTCATGGAGCATTGTGATGAGAGGGGCCTTGGAGCATTATGATGATACGCGTCATGGGGCCTTGTGATGACAGCGGTCTTGGAGCATTGTGATGAAAGGGATCATGGAGCAATGTGATTACAGGGGCCATGGAGCATTTTGAATGCATAGGCCATGGAGCAGTGTGATGACAGGGGTCATGGAGCATTGTGATGAATGTGGTCATAGTTCATTGTGATGATAAGTGTCCAGGAACATTGTGATGACATGGATCATGGAGCATTGTGATGACAAGGGCCATGGCGAATTGTGATGACAGGTGTCATGGGGCATTGTGATGACAGTGGTCATCTAGAATTGTGATGAAAGGTAACATGGAGCACTGTGATAACAGGGGCCATGGAGCATTGTGATGACAAAGGCCATGGAGCATTTTGATGACAAGTGTCATGTAGCATTGTGATGAGACGGGCATGGAGCATTATGATGCCCAGAGTTCCGGAGCATTGTGGTGACAAGGGCATGGAGCATTGTGATGACAAGGGCCATGGCCAATTCTGATGACAGTTGTCATCGGGCATTGTGATGACAGAGGTTATCTAGCATTGTGATGAAAGGTACAATGGATCAATGTGATAACAGGGGCCATGGAGCATTGTGATGATAAAGGCCATGGAGCATTTTAATGAAAAGTGTCATGGAGAATTGTGATGAGACGGGCATGGAGCATTATGATGACAAGAGTTCTGGAGCATTGCGTTGACAAGGGAATGGAGCATTGTGATTACAGGGACCATGGAGGATAGTGGTGACATCTGTCATGGAACATTGTGATGACAGTGGTCATGGAGCATTGTAATGACAGGGGCCATGGAGCATTGTGATGACAGGGGTCATGGGGCATTGTGATGACAGTGGTCATGGAGCATTGTGATGAAAGGGGTCATGGAGCACTGTGATCACAGGGGCCATGTATAATTGTGATGACAAAGACCATGGAGCATTGTGATGACAGTTGTCATGGAGCATTGTGATGAAAGGGATCATGGAGCAATGTGCTTACAGGAGCCATGGAGCATTGTGAATGCATAGGCCATGGAGCAATGAAATGACAGGGGTCAAGAAGCATTGTGATGTAAGTTGTCATGGAGCATTGTGATGACAAGTGTCCATGAACATTGTGATGACATGGTTCATGGAGCATTGTGATGACAAGTGCCATGGCGAATTGTGATGACAGGTGTCATGGGGCATTGTGATGACAGTGGTCATGTAGAATTGTAATGAAAGGTATCATGGAGGACTCTGACGACAGGGGCCGTGGAGAACTGTGATGACAGTGGTCATCTAGAATTGTGATGAAATATACCAGGGAGCATTGTGATGACAGGGGTCATGGATCACCGCAATTATAGGGGCCAGGGAGCATTGTGAATACAAAGATCATGGAGCATTGAGATGACAGGGGTCATGGATCACTGTGATGACAAGGGTCCTAGAACCTTGTGATGACACGGTTCATGGAGCATTGTGATGACAAGGTTCTTCAAGCATTGTGATGACACGGGCATGGAGCATTATGATGACAAGAGTTCTGGAGCATTGTGATGAAAAGGGTATGGAGCACTGTGATTACAGGAGACCAGGAGCATTGTGATTACATGGGCAGTGAATATTGTGATGACAGGGGTTCATGGAGCACTGTGATGACAAGTGTCATGGAACATTGTGATGACAGGGTTCATGGAGCATTGTGATGAGAGGGGCCTTGGAGCATTATGATGATAGGCGTCATGGGGTATTGTGATGAGAGTGGTCATAGAACATCGTGATGAAAGGGATCATGGAGCAATGTGATTACAGGGGCCATGGAGCATTTTGAATGCATAGTCCATGGAGCAGTGTGATGACAGGGGTCATGGAGCATTGTGATGTAAGTGGTCATGGATCATTGTGATGACAAGTGTCCTGGACCATTGTGATGACACGGGTCATGGAGCATTGTGATGACAAGGGCCATGGCGAATTGTGATGACAGGTGTCATGGGGCATTGTGATGACAGTGGTCATCGAGAATTATGAGGAAAGGTAACATGGAGCACTGTGATAACAGGGGCCATGGAGCATTGTGATGACAAAGGCCATGGAGCATTTTGATGACAAGTGTCATGGAGCATTTTGATGAGACGGGCATGGAGCATTATGATGCCAAGAGTTCTGGAGCATTGCGTTGACAAGGGCATGGAGCATTGTGATGACAAGGGCCATGGCCAATTCTGATGACAGGTGTCATCGGGCATTGTGATGACAGAGGTTATCTAGCATTGTGATGAAAGGTACAATGGATCAATGTGATAACAGGGGCCATGGAGCATTGTGATGATAAAGGCCATGGAGCATTTTAATGAAAAGTGTCATGGAGAATTGTGATGAGACGGGCATGGAGCATTATGATGACAAGAGTTCTGGAGCATTGCGTTGACAAGGGAATGGAGCATTGTGATTACAGGGACCATGGAGGATAGTGATGACATCTGTCATGGAACATTGTGCTGACAGGGGCCATGGAGCATTGTGATGACAGGTATAATGTGGCATTGTAATGACAGTGGTCATAGAGCATTGTGATGAAATGGATCATGGAGCAATGTGATTACAGGGACCATGTAGCATTGCGAATGCATAGGCTATGGAGCATTGTGATGACAGGAGTCAAGGAGCATTGTGATGTAAGTGGTCATGGATCATTGTGATGACAAGTGTCCTGGACCATTGTGATGACACGGGTCATGGAGCATTGTGATGGCAAGGGCCATGGCGAATTGTTATGACATGTGTCTTGGGGCATTGTGATGACAGTGGTCATCTAGAATTGTGATAAAAGGTATCATGGAGCACTGTGATGACAGGGGCCATGGAGTATTGTAATGACAAGGCAATGGAACATTGTGATGACAAGTATCATGGAGCTTTGTGATGACACGAGCATTCATCATTATGATGACAAGAGTTCTGGAGCATTGTGATGACAAGGGCATGGAGCATTGTGATTACAGGGTCATGGAGCATTGTGATGACAACTGTCATGGAACATTGTGATGACAGGGTTCATGGAGCATTGTGATGACAAGTGCGATGGCGAATTGTGATGACAGGTGTCATGGGGCATTGTGTTGAAAGGGGCATGGAGCATTGTGACGACAATGGTCATGGAGCATTGTGATGACTGGTATCATGGAGCATTGTTCTGAAAAAGGTCATGGGGCAGTGTAATGACAAGTATCATGGAGGATGTAATGAAAGGAGTCATGGAGCATTGTGATTAAATGGATCATGAGGCATTTTGATGACAAGAGTCATGGAACATTGTGATGACAGGGCTAATGGAGCATTGTGATGACAAGGGCTATGGAGCATTGTGATGACAGGTGTCATGCAGCATTGTGATGAAAGGGGTCATGGATCACTACGATGACATGTGTAATGGAGCATTGTGATGATATGGAGATGGAGCATTGTGATAACAGGGGCCAGGGAGCATTGAGATGACAAGAGCAGGGAACATTCTGATGACAGCAGTCTTGTATCATTGTGATGATACCTGTCATGGAACATTGTGCTGACAGGGGCTATAGAGCATTGTGATGACAGGTGTCATGTGGCATTGTGATGACAGTGGTCATAGAGCATTGTGATGAAAAGGATCATGGAGCAATGTGATTACAGGGGCCATGGAGCATTGTGAATACATAGGCCATGGAGCATTGTGATGACAGGGGTCAAGGAGCATTGTGATGAAAGTGGACATGGAGCACTGTGATGACACGGGCATGCAGCATTATGATGACAAGAGTTCTGGAGCATTGTGATGAAAAGGGTATGGAGCATTGTGATTACAGGGGACCAGGAGCATTGTGATTACATGGGCAGTGAATATTGTGATGACAGGGGTCATGGAGCACTGTGATGACTAGTGTCATGGAACATTGTGATGAGAGGGATCATGGAGCACTGTGATGAGAGGGGCCTTGGAGCATTATGATGATAGGCGTCATGGGGCATTGTGATGACAGCGGTCTTGGAGCATTGTGATGAAAGGGATCATGGAGCAATGTGATTACAGGGGCCATGGAGCATTGTGAATGCATAGGCCATGGAGCAATGAAATGACAGGGGTCAAGGAGCATTGTGATGTAAGTTGTCATGGAGCATTGTGATGACAAGTGTCCATGAACATTGTGATGACATGGTTCATGGAGCTTTGTGATGACAAGTGCCATGGCGAATTGTGATGACAGGTGTCATGGGGCATTGTGATGACAGTGGTCATGTAGAATTGTAATGAAAGGTATCATGGAGGACTCTGACGACAGGGGCCGTGGAGCACTGTGATGACAGTGGTCATCTAGAATTGTGATGAAATATACCAGGGAGCATTGTGATGACAGGGGTCATGGATCACCGCAATTATAGGGGCCAGGGAGCATTGTGAATACAAAGATCATGGAGCATTGAGATGACAGGGGTCATGGATCATTGTGATGACAAGGGTCCTGGAACCTTGTGATGACACGGTTCATGGAGCATTGTGATGACAAGGTTCTTCAAGCATTGTGATGACACGGGCATGGAGCATTATGATGACAAGAGTTCTGGAGCATTGTGATGAAAAGGGTATGGAGCACTGTGATTACAGGAGACCAGGAGCATTGTGATTACATGGGCAGTGAATATTGTGATGACAGGGGTTCATGGAGCACTGTGATGACAAGTGTCATGGAACATTGTGATGACAGGGTTCATGGAGCATTGTGATGAGAGGGGCCTTGGAGCATTATGATGATACGCGTCATGGGGCCTTGTGATGACAGCGGTCTTGGAGCATTGTGATGAAAGGGATCATGGAGCAATGTGATTACAGGGGCCATGGAGCATTTTGAATGCATAGGCCATGGAGCAGTGTGATGACAGGGGTCATGGAGCATTGTGATGAATGTGGTCATAGTTCATTGTGATGATAAGTGTCCAGGAACATTGTGATGACATGGATCATGGAGCATTGTGATGACAAGGGCCATGGCGAATTGTGATGACAGGTGTCATGGGGCATTGTGATGACAGTGGTCATCTAGAATTGTGATGAAAGGTAACATGGAGCACTGTGATAACAGGGGCCATGGAGCATTGTGATGACAAAGGCCATGGAGCATTTTGATGACAAGTGTCATGTAGCATTGTGATGAGACGGGCATGGAGCATTATGATGCCCAGAGTTCCGGAGCATTGTGGTGACAAGGGCATGGAGCATTGTGATGACAAGGGCCATGGCCAATTCTGATGACAGTTGTCATCGGGCATTGTGATGACAGAGGTTATCTAGCATTGTGATGAAAGGTACAATGGATCAATGTGATAACAGGGGCCATGGAGCATTGTGATGATAAAGGCCATGGAGCATTTTAATGAAAAGTGTCATGGAGAATTGTGATGAGACGGGCATGGAGCATTATGATGACAAGAGTTCTGGAGCATTGCGTTGACAAGGGAATGGAGCATTGTGATTACAGGGACCATGGAGGATAGTGGTGACATCTGTCATGGAACATTGTGATGACAGTGGTCATGGAGCATTGTAATGACAGGGGCCATGGAGCATTGTGATGACAGGGGTCATGGGGCATTGTGATGACAGTGGTCATGGAGCATTGTGATGAAAGGGGTCATGGAGCACTGTGATCACAGGGGCCATGTATAATTGTGATGACAAAGACCATGGAGCATTGTGATGACAGTTGTCATGGAGCATTGTGATGAAAGGGATCATGGAGCAATGTGCTTACAGGAGCCATGGAGCATTGTGAATGCATAGGCCATGGAGCAATGAAATGACAGGGGTCAAGGAGCATTGTGATGTAAGTTGTCATGGAGCATTGTGATGACAAGTGTCCATGAACATTGTGATGACATGGTTCATGGAGCATTGTGATGACAAGTGCCATGGCGAATTGTGATGACAGGTGTCATGGGGCATTGTGATGACAGTGGTCATGTAGAATTGTAATGAAAGGTATCATGGAGGACTCTGACGACAGGGGCCGTGGAGCACTGTGATGACAGTGGTCATCTAGAATTGTGATGAAATATACCAGGGAGTATTGTGATGACAGGGGTCATGGATCACCGCAATTATAGGGGCCAGGGAGCATGGTGAATACAAAGATCATGGAGCATTGAGATGACAGGGGTCATGGATCACTGTGATGACAAGGGTCCTAGAACCTAGTGATGACACGGTTCATGGAGCATTGTGATGACAAGGTTCTTCAAGCATTGTGATGACACGGGCATGGAGCATTATGATGACAAGAGTTCTGGAGCATTGTGATGACAAGGGTATGGAGCACTGTGATTACAGGAGACCAGGAGCATTGTGATTACATGGGCAGTGAATATTGTGATGACAGGGGTTCATGGAGCACTGTGATGACAAGTGTCATGGAACATTGTGATGACAGGGTTCATGGAGCATTGTGATGAGAGGGGCCTTGGAGCATTATGATGATAGGCGTCATGGGGTATTGTGATGAGAGTGGTCATAGAACATCGTGATGAAAGGGATCATGGAGCAATGTGATTACAGGGGCCATGGAGCATTTTGAATGCATAGGCCATGGAGCAGTGTGATGACAGGGGTCATGGATCATTGTGATGACAAGTGTCCTGGACCATTGTGATGACACGGGTCATGGAGCATTGTGATGGCAAGGGCCATGGCGAATTGTGATGACATGTGTCTTGGGGCATTGTGATGACAGTGGTCATCTAGAATTGTGATAAAAGGTATCATGGAGCACTGTGATGACAGGGGCCATGGAGTATTGCAATGACAAGGCCATGGAACCTTGTGATGACAAGTATCATGGAGCTTTGTGATGACACGAGCATTCATCATTATGATGACAAGAGTTCTGGAGCATTGTGATGACAAGGGCATGGAGCATTGTGATTACAGGGTCATGGAGCATTGTGATGACAACTGTCAAGGAACATTGTGATGACAGGGTTCATGGAGCATTGTGATTAAAGGGGCCATGGAGCATTTTGATGACAAGGGCAGGCGAACATTTTGATTACATTGGTAATGGAGCATTGTGATGACATGGGCAGGGAACATTGTGAAGACAGGTGTAATGGAACATTGTGATTACAGGGGACATGGAGCATTTTGATGACATGGGCAGACAACATTGTGATGACAGGTGTCATGGAGCATTGTGATGACAATTGTCATGGAACGTTGTGCTGACAGGGGTCATGGAGCATTGTGATGAATGTGGTCATAGTTCATTGTGATGATAAGTGTCCAGGAACATTGTGATGACATGGATCATGGAGCATTGTGATGACAAGGGCCATGGCGAATTGTGATGACAGGTGTCATGGGGCATTGTGATGACAGTGGTCATCTAGAATTGTGATGAAAGGTAACATGGAGCACTGTGATAACAGGGGCCATGGAGCATTGTGATGACAAAGGCCATGGAGCATTTTGATAACAAGTGTCATGGAGCATTGTGATGAGACGGGCATGGAGCATTATGATGCCCAGAGTTCTGGAGCATTGTGGTGACAAGGGCATGGAGCATTGTGATGACAAGGGCCATGGCCAATTCTGATGACAGGTGTCATCGGGCATTGTGATGACAGAGGTTATCTAGCATTGTGATGAAAGGTACAATGGATCAATGTGATAACAGGGGCCATGGAGCATTGTGATGATAAAGGCCATGGAGCATTTTAATGAAAAGTGTCATGGAGAATTGTGATGAGACGGGCATGGAGCATTATGATGACAAGAGTTCTGGAGCATTGCGTTGACAAGGGAATGGAGCATTGTGATTACAGGGACCATGGAGGATAGTGGTGACATCTGTCATGGAACATTGTGATGACAGTGGTCATGGAGCATTGTAATGACAGGGGCCATGGAGCATTGTGATGACAGGGGTCATGGGGCATTGTGATGACAGTGGTCATGGAGCATTGTGATGAAAGGGGTCATGGAGCACTGTGATCACAGGGGCCATGTATAATTGTGATGACAAAGACCATGGAGCATTGTGATGACAGTTGTCATGGAGCATTGTGTTGAAAGGGGCATGGAGCATTGTGACGACAATGGTCATGGAGCATTGTGATGACTGGTATCATGGAGCATTGTTCTGAAAAAGGTCATGGGGCAGTGTAATGACAAGTATCATGGAGGATGTGATGAAAGGAGTCATGGAGCATTGTGATTAAATGGATCATGAGGCATTTTGATGACAAGAGTCATGGAACATTGTGATGACAGGGCTAATGGAGCATTGTGATGACAAGGGCTATGGAGCATTGTGATGACTGGGGTCATGGAGCATTGTGATGAAAGGGGTCATGGATCACATCGATGACATGGGTAATGGAGCATTGTGATGATATGAGCATGGAGCATTGTGATGACAGGGGCCAGGGAGCATTGAGAATGACAAGGGCAGGGAACATTGTGATGACAGCAGTCATGGATCATTGTGATGATACCTGTCATGGAACATTGTGCTGACAGGGGCTATAGAGCATTGTGATGACAGGTGTCATGTGGCATTGTGATGACAGTGGTCATAGAGCATTGTGATGAAAGTGGTCATGGAGAACTGTGATGACAAGGGAATGGAGCATTATGATGACAAGAGTTCTGGAGCATTGTGATGACAAGGGTATGGAGCATTGTGATTACAGGGGACCAGGAGCATTGTGATTACATGGGCAGTGAATATTGTGATGACAGGGGTCATGGAGCACTGTGATGACTAGTGTCATGGAACATTGTGATGACAGGGATCATGGAGCATTGTGATGAGAGGGGCCTTGGAGCATTATGATGATAGGCGTCATGGGGCATTGTGATGACAGCGGTCTTGGAGTATTGTGATGAAAGGGATCATGGAGCAATGTGATTACAGGAGCCATGGAGCATTGTGAATGCATAGGCCATGGAGCAATGGAATGACAGGGGTCAAGGAGCATTGTGATGTAAGTTGTCATGGAGCATTGTGATGACTCTTGTCCATGAACATTGTGATGACATGGTTCATGGAGCATTGTGATGACAGGTGTCATGTGGAATTGTGATGAGAGCGGTCATATAGAATTGTGATTAAAGGTATCAGGGAGGACTCTGATAACAGGGGCCGTGGAGCACTGTGATGACAGTGGTCATCTAGAATTGTGATGAAGTATACCAGGGAGCATTGTGATGACAGGGGTCATGGATCACCGCAATTATAGAGGCCATGGAGCATTGTGAATACAAAGATCATGGAGCATTGAGATGACAGGGGTCACGGATCATTGTGATGACAAGGGTCCTGGAACCTTGTGATGACACGGTTCATGGAGCATTGTGATGACAAGGTTCTTCAAGCATTGTGATGACACGGGCATGGAGCATTATGATGACAAGAGTTGTGGAGCATTGTGATGACAAGGGTATGGAGCACTATGATTACAGGGGACCAGGAGCATTGTGATTACATGGGCAGTGAATATTGTGATGACAGGGGTCATGGAGCACTGTGATGACTAGTGTCATGGAACATTGTGATGACAGGGATCATGGAGCATTGTGATGAGAGGGGCCTTAGAGCATTATGATGATAGGCGTCATGGGGCATTGTGATGACAGCGGTCTTGGAGCATTGTGATGAAAGGGATCATGGAGCAATGTGCTTACAGGAGCCATGGAGCATTGTGAATGCATAGGCCATGGAGCAATGAAATGACAGGGGTCAAGGAGCATTGTGATGTAAGTTGTCATGGAGCATTGTGATGACTATTGTCCATGAACATTGTGATGACATGGTTCATGGAGCTTTGTGATGACAAGTGCCATGGCGAATTGTGATGACAGGTGTCATGGGGCATTGTGATGACAGTGGTCATGTAGAATTGTAATGAAAGGTATCATGGAGGACTCTGACGACAGGGGCCGTGGAGCACTGTGATGACAGTGGTCATCTAGAATTGTGATGAAATATACCAGGGAGCATTGTGATGACAGGGGTCATGGATCACCGCAATTATAGGGGCCAGGGAGCATTGTGAATACAAAGATCATGGAGCATTGAGATGACAGGGGTCATGGATCACTGTGATGACAAGGGTCCTAGAACCTAGTGATGACACGGTTCATGGAGCATTGTGATGACAAGGTTCTTCAAGCATTGTGATGACACGGGCATGGAGCATTATGATGACAAGAGTTCTGGAGCATTGTGATGAAAAGGGTATGGAGCACTGTGATTACAGGAGACCAGGAGCATTGTGATTACATGGGCAGTGAATATTGTGATGACAGGGGTTCATGGAGCACTGTGATGACAAGTGTCATGGAACATTGTGATGACAGGGTTCATGGAGCATTGTGATGAGAGGGGCCTTGGAGCATTATGATGATAGGCGTCATGGGGTATTGTGATGAGAGTGGTCATAGAACATCGTGATGAAAGGGATCATGGAGCAATGTGATTACAGGGGCCATGGAGCATTTTGAATGCATAGGCCATGGAGCAGTGTGATGACAGGGGTCATGGATCATTGTGATGACAAGTGTCCTGGACCATTGTGATGACACGGGTCATGGAGCATTGTGATGGCAAGGGCCATGGCGAATTGTGATGACATGTGTCTTGGGGCATTGTGATGACAGTGGTCATCTAGAATTGTGATAAAAGGTATCATGGAGCACTGTGATGACAGGGGCCATGGAGTATTGCAATGACAAGGCCATGGAACCTTGTGATGACAAGTATCATGGAGCTTTGTGATGACACGAGCATTCATCATTATGATGACAAGAGTTCTGGAGCATTGTGATGACAAGGGCATGGAGCATTGTGATTACAGGGTCATGGAGCATTGTGATGACAACTGTCAAGGAACATTGTGATGACAGGGTTCATGGAGCATTGTGATTAAAGGGGCCATGGAGCATTTTGATGACAAGGGCAGGCGAACATTTTGATTACATTGGTAATGGAGCATTGTGATGACATGGGCAGGGAACATTGTGAAGACAGGTGTAATGGAACATTGTGATTACAGGGGACATGGAGCATTTTGATGACATGGGCAGACAACATTGTGATGACAGGTGTCATGGAGCATTGTGATGACAATTGTCATGGAACGTTGTGCTGACAGGGGTCATGGAGCATTGTGATGAATGTGGTCATAGTTCATTGTGATGATAAGTGTCCAGGAACATTGTGATGACATGGATCATGGAGCATTGTGATGACAAGGGCCATGGCGAATTGTGATGACAGGTGTCATGGGGCATTGTGATGACAGTGGTCATCTAGAATTGTGATGAAAGGTAACATGGAGCACTGTGATAACAGGGGCCATGGAGCATTGTGATGACAAAGGCCATGGAGCATTTTGATAACAAGTGTCATGGAGCATTGTGATGAGACGGGCATGGAGCATTATGATGCCCAGAGTTCTGGAGCATTGTGGTGACAAGGGCATGGAGCATTGTGATGACAAGGGCCATGGCCAATTCTGATGACAGGTGTCATCGGGCATTGTGATGACAGAGGTTATCTAGCATTGTGATGAAAGGTACAATGGATCAATGTGATAACAGGGGCCATGGAGCATTGTGATGATAAAGGCCATGGAGCATTTTAATGAAAAGTGTCATGGAGAATTGTGATGAGACGGGCATGGAGCATTATGATGACAAGAGTTCTGGAGCATTGCGTTGACAAGGGAATGGAGCATTGTGATTACAGGGACCATGGAGGATAGTGGTGACATCTGTCATGGAACATTGTGATGACAGTGGTCATGGAGCATTGTAATGACAGGGGCCATGGAGCATTGTGATGACAGGGGTCATGGGGCATTGTGATGACAGTGGTCATGGAGCATTGTGATGAAAGGGGTCATGGAGCACTGTGATCACAGGGGCCATGTATAATTGTGATGACAAAGACCATGGAGCATTGTGATGACAGTTGTCATGGAGCATTGTGTTGAAAGGGGCATGGAGCATTGTGACGACAATGGTCATGGAGCATTGTGATGACTGGTATCATGGAGCATTGTTCTGAAAAAGGTCATGGGGCAGTGTAATGACAAGTATCATGGAGGATGTGATGAAAGGAGTCATGGAGCATTGTGATTAAATGGATCATGAGGCATTTTGATGACAAGAGTCATGGAACATTGTGATGACAGGGCTAATGGAGCATTGTGATGACAAGGGCTATGGAGCATTGTGATGACTGGGGTCATGGAGCATTGTGATGAAAGGGGTCATGGATCACATCGATGACATGGGTAATGGAGCATTGTGATGATATGAGCATGGAGCATTGTGATGACAGGGGCCAGGGAGCATTGAGAATGACAAGGGCAGGGAACATTGTGATGACAGCAGTCATGGATCATTGTGATGATACCTGTCATGGAACATTGTGCTGACAGGGGCTATAGAGCATTGTGATGACAGGTGTCATGTGGCATTGTGATGACAGTGGTCATAGAGCATTGTGATGAAAGTGGTCATGGAGAACTGTGATGACAAGGGAATGGAGCATTATGATGACAAGAGTTCTGGAGCATTGTGATGACAAGGGTATGGAGCATTGTGATTACAGGGGACCAGGAGCATTGTGATTACATGGGCAGTGAATATTGTGATGACAGGGGTCATGGAGCACTGTGATGACTAGTGTCATGGAACATTGTGATGACAGGGATCATGGAGCATTGTGATGAGAGGGGCCTTGGAGCATTATGATGATAGGCGTCATGGGGCATTGTGATGACAGCGGTCTTGGAGTATTGTGATGAAAGGGATCATGGAGCAATGTGATTACAGGAGCCATGGAGCATTGTGAATGCATAGGCCATGGAGCAATGGAATGACAGGGGTCAAGGAGCATTGTGATGTAAGTTGTCATGGAGCATTGTGATGACTCTTGTCCATGAACATTGTGATGACATGGTTCATGGAGCATTGTGATGACAGGTGTCATGTGGAATTGTGATGAGAGCGGTCATATAGAATTGTGATTAAAGGTATCAGGGAGGACTCTGATAACAGGGGCCGTGGAGCACTGTGATGACAGTGGTCATCTAGAATTGTGATGAAGTATACCAGGGAGCATTGTGATGACAGGGGTCATGGATCACCGCAATTATAGAGGCCATGGAGCATTGTGAATACAAAGATCATGGAGCATTGAGATGACAGGGGTCACGGATCATTGTGATGACAAGGGTCCTGGAACCTTGTGATGACACGGTTCATGGAGCATTGTGATGACAAGGTTCTTCAAGCATTGTGATGACACGGGCATGGAGCATTATGATGACAAGAGTTGTGGAGCATTGTGATGACAAGGGTATGGAGCACTATGATTACAGGGGACCAGGAGCATTGTGATTACATGGGCAGTGAATATTGTGATGACAGGGGTCATGGAGCACTGTGATGACTAGTGTCATGGAACATTGTGATGACAGGGATCATGGAGCATTGTGATGAGAGGGGCCTTAGAGCATTATGATGATAGGCGTCATGGGGCATTGTGATGACAGCGGTCTTGGAGCATTGTGATGAAAGGGATCATGGAGCAATGTGCTTACAGGAGCCATGGAGCATTGTGAATGCATAGGCCATGGAGCAATGAAATGACAGGGGTCAAGGAGCATTGTGATGTAAGTTGTCATGGAGCATTGTGATGACTTTTGTCCATGAACATTGTGATGACATGGTTCATGGAGCTTTGTGATGACAAGTGCCATGGCGAATTGTGATGACAGGTGTCATGGGGCATTGTGATGACAGTGGTCATGTAGAATTGTAATGAAAGGTATCATGGAGGACTCTGACGACAGGGGCCGTGGAGCACTGTGATGACAGTGGTCATCTAGAATTGTGATGAAATATACCAGGGAGCATTGTGATGACAGGGGTCATGGATCACCGCAATTATAGGCGCCAGGGAGCATTGTGAATACAAAGATCATGGAGCATTGAGATGACAGGGGTCATGGATCATTGTGATGACAAGGGTCCTAGAACCTTGTGATGACACGGTTCATGGAGCATTGTGATGACAAGGTTCTTCAAGCATTGTGATGACACGGGCATGGAGCATTATGATGACAAGAGTTCTGGAGCATTGTGATGAAAAGGGTATGGAGCACTGTGATTACAGGAGACCAGGAGCATTGTGATTACATGGGCAGTGAATATTGTGATGACAGGGGTTCATGGAGCACTGTGATGACAAGTGTCATGGAACATTGTGATGACAGGGTTCATGGAGCATTGTGATGAGAGGGGCCTTGGAGCATTATGATGATAGGCGTCATGGGGTATTGTGATGAGAGTGGTCATAGAACATCGTGATGAAAGGGATCATGGAGCAATGTGATTACAGGGGCCATGGAGCATTTTGAATGCATAGGCCATGGAGCAGTGTGATGACAGGGGTCATGGATCATTGTGATAAAAAGTGTCCTGGACCATTGTGATGACACGGGTCATGGAGCATTGTGATGGCAAGGGCCATGGCGAATTGTGATGACATGTGTCTTGGGGCATTGTGATGACAGTGGTCATCTAGAATTGTGATAAAAGGTATCATGGAGCACTGTGATGACAGGGGCCATGGAGTATTGTAATGACAAGGCCATGGAACATTGTGATGACAAGTATCATGGAGCTTTGTGATGACACGAGCATTCATCATTATGATGACAAGAGTTCTGGAGCATCGTGATGACAAGGGCATGGAGCATTGTGATTACAGGGTCATGGAGCATTGTGATGACAATTGTCATGGAACGTTGTGCTGACAGGGATCATGGAGCATTGTGATGAGACGGTCATTGGAGCATTGTGATGACAGGCGTACTGGAGCCTTCTGAGGAAAGGTGTCATGAGTCATTGTGATTACAGCGATCATGGAACATTGTGATGACAGTGGTCATGGAGCATTGTAATGACAGGGGCCATGGAGCATTGTGATGACAGGGGTCATGGGGCATTGTGATGACAGTGGTCATGGAGCATTGTGATGAAAGGGGTCATGGAGCACTGTGATCACAGGGGCCATGTATAATTGTGATGACAAAGGCCATGGAGCATTGTGATGACAGTTGTCATGGAGCATTGTGTTGAAAGGGGCATGGAGCATTGTGACGACAATGGTCATGGAGCATTGTGATGACTGGTATCATGGAGCATTGTTCTGAAAGAGGTCATGGGGCAGTGTAATGACAAGTATCATGGAGGATGTGATGAAAGGAGTCATGGAGCATTGTGATTAAATGGATCATGAGGCATTTTGATGACAAGAGTCATGGAACATTGTGATGACAGGGCTAATGGAGCATTGTGATGACAAGGGCTATGGAGCATTGTGATGAATGGGGTCATGGGGCATGGTGATGACAGTGGTCATGGAGCATTGTGATGACAAAGACCACGGAGCATTGTGATGACAGGTGTCATGCAGCATTGTGATGAAAGGGGTCATGGATCACTACGATGACATGGGTAATGGAGCATTGTGATGATACGGGCATGGAGCATTGTGATGACAGGGGTCATGCAGCATTGTGATGACAGGGGCCATGCAGCATTTTGATGACATGGGCATGGAGCATAGTGATGACAAGAGTTCTGGAGCATTTTGATGACGAGGGCATGGATCATTTTGATGACAGGGGCCATGAAGCATTGAGATGACAAGGGAATGGAGCATTGTGATGAAAGCGGTCCTGGAGAATTGTGAGGAAACGGGTCATGGATTATTGTGATGGAAGGGTTCCTGGAGCATTCTGATGACAAGTGCCATGGAGCATTTTAATGAAAGGGGTACTGGAGCATTGTACAGAAATGGTTCATGGATCATCGTGATTACACGGATCATGGAATATTGTGATGACAAGGGTTTCGGAGCATTGCGACGACAGGGGTCATGGAGCATTGTAATAGCAGGGGTGATGGGGCATTGTGATGACAGGGGCATGGAGCATTGTGATGACAGAAGTCATAGAATATTGTGATGACAAGGGCCATGGAGCATTGTCATGAAAGGTCTTATCTGGCATTGTGATGAGAGTGGTCATGGAGCATTGTGATAAAAGTTGTCCTGAAGCACTGTTATTACAGGGGCCATGTAGAATTTTGATGACAAAGGCCATGGAGCATTGTGATGACAGGCATCATGGAGCAATTTGATGAAAGTGGTCATGGAGCATTGTGATGAAATGCGCCATGGAACATTGTGAAGACAAGTGTCCTGGAGCATTGTGATGACAAGGGCCATGGCCAATTCTGATGACAGGTGTCATGGAGCATTGTGATGACAGTGGTCATCTATCATTATGATGAAAGGTATCACGGAGCACTGTGATGACAGGGGCCATGGAGCATTGTGATGACACGGGCATGGAGCATTATGATGAGAAGTGATCTGGAGCATTGCGATGACAAGGGTATGGAGCATTGTGATTACAGGGACCATGGAGCATTGTGAATGCATAGGCCATGGAGCAATGAAATGACAGGGGTCAAGGAGCATTGTGATGTAAGTTGTCATGGAGCATTGTCATGACTATTGTCCATGAACATTGTGATGACATGGTTCATGGAGCATTGTGATGACAAGTGCCATGGCGAATTGTGATGACAGGTGTCATGCGGCATTGTGATGACAGTGGTCATGTAGAATTGTAATGAACGGTATCATGGAGGACTCTGACGACAGGGGCCGTGGAGCACTGTGATGACAGTGGTCATCTAGAATTGTGATGAAATATACCAGGGAGCATTGTGATGACAGGGGTCATGGATCACCGCAATTATAGGGGCCAGGGAGCATTGTGAATACAAAGATCATGGAGCATTGAGATGACAGGGGTCATGGATCATTGTGATGACAAGGGTCCTGGAACCTTGTGATGACACGGTTCATGGAGCATTGTGATGACACGGGCATGGAGCATTATGATGACAAGAGTTCTGGAGCATTGTGATGAAAAGGGTATGGAGCACTGTGATTACAGGGGACCAGGAGCATTGTGATTACATGGGCAGTGCATATTGTGATGACAGGGGTTCATGGAGCACTGTGATGACAAGTGTCATGGAACATTGTGATGACAGGGTTCATGGAGCATTGTGATGAGAGGGGCCTTGGAGCATTATGATGATAGGCGTCATGGGGTATTGTGATGAGAGTGGTCATAGAACATTGTGATGAAAGGGATCATGTAGCAATGTGATTACAGGGGCCATGGAGCATTTTGAATGCATAGTCCATGGAGCAGTGTGATGACAGGGGTCATGGAGCATTGTGATGAATGTGGTCATAGTTCATTGTGATGATAAGTGTCCAGGAACATTGTGATGACATGGATCATGGAGCATTGTGATGACAAGGGCCATGGCGAATTGTGATGACAGGTGTCATGGGGCATTGTGATGACAGTGGTCATCGAGAATTATGAGGAAAGGTAACATGGAGCACTGTGATAACAGGGGCCATGGAGCATTGTGATGACAAAGGCCATGGAGCATTTTGATGACAAGTGTCATGGAGCATTGTGATGAGACGGGCATGGAGCATTATGATGCCAAGAGTTCTGGAGCATTGCGTTGACAAGGGCATGGAGCATTGTGATGACAAGGGCCATGGCCAATTCTGATGACAGGTGTCATCGGGCATTGTGATGACAGAGGTTATCTAGCATTGTGATGAAAGGTACAATGGATCAATGTGATAACAGGGGCCATGGAGCATTGTGATGATAAAGGCCATGGAGCATTTTAATGAAAAGTGTCATGGAGAATTGTGATGAGACGGGCATGGAGCATTATGATGACAAGAGTTCTGGAGCATTGCGTTGACAAGGGAATGGAGCATTGTGATTACAGGGACCATGGAGGACAGTGATGACATCTGTCATGGATCATTGTGCTGACAGGGGCCATGGAGCATTGTGATGACAGGTATAATGTGGCATTGTAATGACAGTGGTCATAGAGCATTGTGATGAAATGGATCATGGAGCAATGTGATTACAGGGACCATGTAGCATTGCGAATGCATAGGCTATGGAGCATTGTGATGACAGGAGTCAAGGAGCATTGTGATGTAAGTGGTCATGGATCATTGTGATGACAAGTGTCCTGGACCATTGTGATGACACGGGTCATGGAGCATTGTGATGGCAAGGGCCATGGCGAATTGTGATGACATGTGTCTTGGGGCATTGTGATGACAGTGGTCATCTAGAATTGTGATAAAAGGTATCATGGAGCACTGTGATGACAGGGGCCATGGAGTATTGTAATGACAAGGCAATGGAACATTGTGATGACAAGTATCATGGAGCTTTGTGATGACACGAGCATTCATCATTATGATGACAAGAGTTCTGGAGCATTGTGATGACAAGGGCATGGAGCATTGTGATTACAGGGTCATGGAGCATTGTGATGACAACTGTCATGGAACATTGTGATGACAGGGTTCATGGAGCATTGTGATGACAAGTGCGATGGCGAATTGTGATGACAGGTGTCATGGGGCATTGTGTTGAAAGGGGCATGGAGCATTGTGACGACAATGGTCATGGAGCATTGTGATGACTGGTATCATGGAGCATTGTTCTGAGAAAGGTCATGGGGCAGTGTAATGACAAGTATCATGGAGGATGTGATGAAAGGAGTCATGGAGCATTGTGATTAAATGGATCATGAGGCATTTTGATGACAAGAGTCATGGAACATTGTGATGACAGGGCTAATGGAGCATTGTGATGACAAGGGCTATGGAGCATTGTGATGACAAGGGCTATGGAGCATTGTGATGACAGGTGTCATGCAGCATTGTGATGAAAGGGGTCATGGATCACTACGATGACATGTGTAATGGAGCATTGTGATGATATGGACATGGAGCATTGTGATAACAGGGGCCAGGGAGCTTTGAGATGACAGGAGCAGGGAACATTCTGATGACAGCAGTCTTGTATCATTGTGATGATACCTGTCATGGAACATTGTGCTGACAGGGGCTATAGAGCATTGTGATGACAGGTGTCATGTGGCATTGTGATGACAGTGGTCATAGAGCATTGTGATGAAAAGGATCATGGAGCAATGTGATTACAGGGGCCATGGAGCATTGTGAATACATAGGCCATGGAGCATTGTGATGACAGGGGTCAAGGAGCATTGTGATGAAAGTGGACATGGAGCACTGTGATGACACGGGCATGCAGCATTATGATGACAAGAGTTCTGGAGCATTGTGATGAAAAGGGTATGGAGAATTGTGATTAAAGGGGACCAGGAGCATTGTGATTACATGGGCAGTGAATATTGTGATGACAGGGGTCATGGAGCACTGTGATGACTAGTGTCATGGAACATTGTGATGAGAGGGATCATGGAGCACTGTGATGAGAGGGGCCTTGGAGCATTATGATGATAGGCGTCATGGGACATTGTGATGACAGCGGTCTTGGAGCATTGTGATGAAAGGGATCATGGAGCAATGTGATTACAGGGGCCATGGAGCATTGTGAATGCATAGGCCATGGAGCAATGAAATGACAGGGGTCAAGGAGCATTGTGATGTAAGTTGTCATGGAGCATTGTGATGACAAGTGTCCATGAACATTGTGATGACATGGTTCATGGAGCTTTGTGATGACAAGTGCCATGGCGAATTGTGATGACAGGTGTCATGGGGCATTGTGATGACAGTGGTCATGTAGAATTGTAATGAAAGGTAACATGGAGGACTCTGACGACAGGGGCCGTGGAGCACTGTGATGACAGTGGTCATCTAGAATTGTGATGAAATATACCAGGGAGCATTGTGATGACAGGGGTCATGGATCACCGCAATTATAGGGGCCAGGGAGCATTGTGAATACAAAGATCATGGAGCATTGAGATGACAGGGGTCATGGATCATTGTGATGACAAGGGTCCTGGAACCTTGTGATGACACGGTTCATGGAGCATTGTGATGACAAGGTTCTTCAAGCATTGTGATGACACGGGCATGGAGCATTATGATGACAAGAGTTCTGGAGCATTGTGATGAAAAGGGTATGGAGCACTGTGATTACAGGAGACCAGGAGCATTGTGATTACATGGGCAGTGAATATTGTGATGACAGGGGTTCATGGAGCTCTGTGATGACAAGTGTCATGGAACATTGTGATGACAGGGTTCATGGAGCATGGTGATGAGAGGGGCCTTGGAGCATTATGATGATACGCGTCATGGGGCCTTGTGATGACAGCGGTCTTGGAGCATTGTGATGAAAGGGATCATGGAGCAATGTGATTACAGGGGCCATGGAGCATTTTGAATGCATAGGCCATGGAGCAGTGTGATGACAGGGGTCATGGAGCATTGTGATGAATGTGGTCATAGTTCATTGTGATGATAAGTGTCCAGGAACATTGTGATGACATGGATCATGGAGCATTGTGATGACAAGGGCCATGGCGAATTGTGATGACAGGTGTCATGGGGCATTGTGATGACAGTGGTCATCTAGAATTGTGATGAAAGGTAACATGGAGCACTGTGATAACAGGGGCCATGGAGCATTGTGATGACAAAGGCCATGGAGCATTTTGATGACAAGTGTCATGGAGCATTGTGATGAGACGGGCATGGAGCATTATGATGCCCAGAGTTCTGGAGCATTGTGGTGACAAGGGCATGGAGCATTGTGATGACAAGGGCCATGGCCAATTCTGATGACAGGTGTCATCGGGCATTGTGATGACAGAGGTTATCTAGCATTGTGATGAAAGGTACAATGGATCAATGTGATAACAGGGGCCATGGAGCATTGTGATGATAAAGGCAATGGAGCATTTTAATGAAAAGTGTCATGGAGAATTGTGATGAGACGGGCATGGAGCATTATGATGACAAGAGTTCTGGAGCATTGCGTTGACAAGGGAATGGAGCATTGTGATTACAGGGACCATGGAGGATAGTGGTGACATCTGTCATGGAACATTGTGATGACAGTGGTCATGGAGCATTGTAATGACAGGGGCCATGGAGCATTGTGATGACAGGGGTAATGGGGCATTGTGATGACAGTGGTCATGGAGCATTGTGATGAAAGGGGTCATGGAGCACTGTGATCACAGGGGCCATGTATAATTGTGATGACAAAGACCATGGAGCATAGTGATGACAGTTGTCATGGAGCATTGTGTTGAAAGGGGCATGGAGCATTGTGACGACAATGGTCATGGAGCATTGTGATGACTGGTATCATGGAGCATTGTTCTGAAAAAGGTCATGGGGCAGTGTAATGACAAGTATCATGGAGGATGTGATGAAAGGAGTCATGGAGCATTGTGATTAAATGGATCATGAGGCATTTTGATGACAAGAGTCATGGAACATTGTGATGACAGGGCTAATGGAGCATTGTGATGACAAGGGCTATGGAGCATTGTGATGACTGGGGTCATGGAGCATTGTGATGAAAGGGGTCATGGATCACATCGATGACATGGGTAATGGAGCATTGTGATGATATGAGCATGGAGCATTGTGATGACAGGGGCCAGGGAGCATTGAGAATGACAAGGGCAGGGAACATTGTGATGACAGCAGTCATGGATCATTGTGATGATACCTGTCATGGAACATTGTGCTGACAGGGGCTATAGAGCATTGTGATGACAGGTGTCATGTGGCATTGTGATGACAGTGGTCATAGAGCATTGTGATGAAAGTGGTCATGGAGAACTGTGATGACAAGGGAATGGAGCATTATGATGACAAGAGTTCTGGAGCATTGTGATGACAAGGGTATGGAGCATTGTGATTACAGGGGACCAGGAGCATTGTGATTACATGGGCAGTGAATATTGTGATGACAGGGGTCATGGAGCACTGTGATGACTAGTGTCATGGAACATTGTGATGACAGGGATCATGGAGCATTGTGATGAGAGGGGCCTTGGAGCATTATGATGATAGGCGTCATGGGGCATTGTGATGACAGCGGTCTTGGAGTATTGTGATGAAAGGGATCATGGAGCAATGTGATTACAGGAGCCATGGAGCATTGTGAATGCATAGGCCATGGAGCAATGGAATGACAGGGGTCAAGGAGCATTGTGATGTAAGTTGTCATGGAGCATTGTGATGACTCTTGTCCATGAACATTGTGATGACATGGTTCATGGAGCATTGTGATGACAGGTGTCATATGGAATTGTGATGAGAGCGGTCATATAGAATTGTGATTAAAGGTATCAGGGAGGACTCTGATAACAGGGGCCGTGGAGCACTGTGATGACAGTGGTCATCTAGAATTGTGATGAAATATACCAGGGAGCATTGTGATGACAGGGGTCATGGATCACCGCAATTATAGAGGCCATGGAGCATTGTGAATACAAAGATCATGGAGCATTGAGATGACAGGGGTCACGGATCATTGTGATGACAAGGGTCCTGGAACCTTGTGATGACACGGTTCATGGAGCATTGTGATGACAAGGTTCTTCAAGCATTGTGATGACACGGGCATGGAGCATTATGATGACAAGAGTTCTGGAGCATTGTGATGACAAGGGTATGGAGCACTATGATTACAGGGGACCAGGAGCATTGTGATTACATGGGCAGTGAATATTGTGATGACAGGGGTCATGGAGCACTGTGATGACTAGTGTCATGGAACATTGTGATGACAGGGATCATGGAGCATTGTGATGAGAGGGGCCTTAGAGCATTATGATGATAGGCGTCATGGGGCATTGTGATGACAGCGGTCTTGGAGCATTGTGATGAAAGGGATCATGGAGCAATGTGCTTACAGGAGCCATGGAGCATTGTGAATGCATAGGCCATGGAGCAATGAAATGACAGGGGTCAAGGAGCATTGTGATGTAAGTTGTCATGGAGCATTGTGATGACAAGTGTCCATGAACATTGTGATGACATGGTTCATGGAGCATTGTGATGACAAGTGCCATGGCGAATTGTGATGACAGGTGTCATGGGGCATTGTGATGACAGTGGTCATCGAGAATTATGAGGAAAGGTAACATGGAGCACTGTGATAACAGGGGCCATGGAGCATTGTGATGACAAAGGCCATGGAGCATTTTGATGACAAGTGTCATGGAGCATTGTGATGAGACGGGCATGGAGCATTATGATGCCAAGAGTTCTGGAGCATTGCGTTGACAAGGGCATGGAGCATTGTGATGACAAGGGCCATGGCCAATTCTGATGACAGGTGTCATCGGGCATTGTGATGACAGAGGTTATCTAGCATTGTGATGAAAGGTACAATGGATCAATGTGATAACAGGGGCCATGGAGCATTGTGATGATAAAGGCCATGGAGCATTTTAATGAAAAGTGTCATGGAGAATTGTGATGAGACGGGCATGGAGCATTATGATGACAAGAGTTCTGGAGCATTGCGTTGACAAGGGAATGGAGCATTGTGATTACAGGGACCATGGAGGATAGTGATGACATCTGTCATGGAACATTGTGCTGACAGGGGCCATGGAGCATTGTGATGACAGGTATAATGTGGCATTGTAATGACAGTGGTCATAGAGCATTGTGATGAAATGGATCATGGAGCAATGTGATTACAGGGACCATGTAGCATTGCGAATGCATAGGCTATGGAGCATTGTGATGACAGGAGTCAAGGAGCATTGTGATGTAAGTGGTCATGGATCATTGTGATGACAAGTGTCCTGGACCATTGTGATGACACGGGTCATGGAGCATTGTGATGGCAAGGGCCATGGCGAATTGTTATGACATGTGTCTTGGGGCATTGTGATGACAGTGGTCATCTAGAATTGTGATAAAAGGTATCATGGAGCACTGTGATGACAGGGGCCATGGAGTATTGTAATGACAAGGCAATGGAACATTGTGATGACAAGTATCATGGAGCTTTGTGATGACACGAGAATTCATCATTATGATGACAAGAGTTCTGGAGCATTGTGATGACAAGGGCATGGAGCATTGTGATTACAGGGTCATGGAGCATTGTGATGACAACTGTCATGGAACATTGTGATGACAGGGTTCATGGAGCATTGTGATGACAAGTGCGATGGCGAATTGTGATGACAGGTGTCATGGGGCATTGTGTTGAAAGGGGCATGGAGCATTGTGACGACAATGGTCATGGAGCATTGTGATGACTGGTATCATGGAGCATTGTTCTGAAAAAGGTCATGGGGCAGTGTAATGACAAGTATCATGGAGGATGTAATGAAAGGAGTCATGGAGCATTGTGATTAAATGGATCATGAGGCATTTTGATGACAAGAGTCATGGAACATTGTGATGACAGGGCTAATGGAGCATTGTGATGACAAGGGCTATGGAGCATTGTGATGACAGGTGTCATGCAGCATTGTGATGAAAGGGGTCATGGATCACTACGATGACATGTGTAATGGAGCATTGTGATGATATGGACATGGAGCATTGTGATAACAGGGGCCAGGGAGCATTGAGATGACAAGAGCAGGGAACATTCTGATGACAGCAGTCTTGTATCATTGTGATGATACCTGTCATGGAACATTGTGCTGACAGGGGCTATAGAGCATTGTGATGACAGGTGTCATGTGGCATTGTGATGACAGTGGTCATAGAGCATTGTGATGAAAAGGATCATGGAGCAATGTGATTACAGGGGCCATGGAGCATTGTGAATACATAGGCCATGGAGCATTGTGATGACAGGGGTCAAGGAGCATTGTGATGAAAGTGGACATGGAGCACTGTGATGACACGGGCATGCAGCATTATGATGACAAGAGTTCTGGAGCATTGTGATGAAAAGGGTATGGAGCATTGTGATTACAGGGGACCAGGAGCATTGTGATTACATGGGCAGTGAATATTGTGATGACAGGGGTCATGGAGCACTGTGATGACTAGTGTCATGGAACATTGTGATGAGAGGGATCATGGAGCACTGTGATGAGAGGGGCCTTGGAGCATTATGATGATAGGCGTCATGGGGCATTGTGATGACAGCGGTCTTGGAGCATTGTGATGAAAGGGATCATGGAGCAATGTGATTACAGGGGCCATGGAGCATTGTGAATGCATAGGCCATGGAGCAATGAAATGACAGGGGTCAAGGAGCATTGTGATGTAAGTTGTCATGGAGCATTGTGATGACAAGTGTCCATGAACATTGTGATGACATGGTTCATGGAGCTTTGTGATGACAAGTGCCATGGCGAATTGTGATGACAGGTGTCATGGGGCATTGTGATGACAGTGGTCATGTAGAATTGTAATGAAAGGTATCATGGAGGACTCTGACGACAGGGGCCGTGGAGCACTGTGATGACAGTGGTCATCTAGAATTGTGATGAAATATACCAGGGAGCATTGTGATGACAGGGGTCATGGATCACCGCAATTATAGGGGCCAGGGAGCATTGTGAATACAAAGATCATGGAGCATTGAGATGACAGGGGTCATGGATCATTGTGATGACAAGGGTCCTGGAACCTTGTGATGACACGGTTCATGGAGCATTGTGATGACAAGGTTCTTCAAGCATTGTGATGACACGGGCATGGAGCATTATGATGACAAGAGTTCTGGAGCATTGTGATGAAAAGGGTATGGAGCACTGTGATTACAGGAGACCAGGAGCATTGTGATTACATGGGCAGTGAATATTGTGATGACAGGGGTTCATGGAGCACTGTGATGACAAGTGTCATGGAACATTGTGATGACAGGGTTCATGGAGCATTGTGATGAGAGGGGCCTTGGAGCATTATGATGATACGCGTCATGGGGCCTTGTGATGACAGCGGTCTTGGAGCATTGTGATGAAAGGGATCATGGAGCAATGTGATTACAGGGGCCATGGAGCATTTTGAATGCATAGGCCATGGAGCAGTGTGATGACAGGGGTCATGGAGCATTGTGATGAATGTGGTCATAGTTCATTGTGATGATAAGTGTCCAGGAACATTGTGATGACATGGATCATGGAGCATTGTGATGACAAGGGCCATGGCGAATTGTGATGACAGGTGTCATGGGGCATTGTGATGACAGTGGTCATCTAGAATTGTGATGAAAGGTAACATGGAGCACTGTGATAACAGGGGCCATGGAGCATTGTGATGACAAAGGCCATGGAGCATTTTGATGACAAGTGTCATGTAGCATTGTGATGAGACGGGCATGGAGCATTATGATGCCCAGAGTTCCGGAGCATTGTGGTGACAAGGGCATGGAGCATTGTGATGACAAGGGCCATGGCCAATTCTGATGACAGTTGTCATCGGGCATTGTGATGACAGAGGTTATCTAGCATTGTGATGAAAGGTACAATGGATCAATGTGATAACAGGGGCCATGGAGCATTGTGATGATAAAGGCCATGGAGCATTTTAATGAAAAGTGTCATGGAGAATTGTGATGAGACGGGCATGGAGCATTATGATGACAAGAGTTCTGGAGCATTGCGTTGACAAGGGAATGGAGCATTGTGATTACAGGGACCATGGAGGATAGTGGTGACATCTGTCATGGAACATTGTGATGACAGTGGTCATGGAGCATTGTAATGACAGGGGCCATGGAGCATTGTGATGACAGGGGTCATGGGGCATTGTGATGACAGTGGTCATGGAGCATTGTGATGAAAGGGGTCATGGAGCACTGTGATCACAGGGGCCATGTATAATTGTGATGACAAAGACCATGGAGCATTGTGATGACAGTTGTCATGGAGCATTGTGATGAAAGGGATCATGGAGCAATGTGCTTACAGGAGCCATGGAGCATTGTGAATGCATAGGCCATGGAGCAATGAAATGACAGGGGTCAAGAAGCATTGTGATGTAAGTTGTCATGGAGCATTGTGATGACAAGTGTCCATGAACATTGTGATGACATGGTTCATGGAGCATTGTGATGACAAGTGCCATGGCGAATTGTGATGACAGGTGTCATGGGGCATTGTGATGACAGTGGTCATGTAGAATTGTAATGAAAGGTATCATGGAGGACTCTGACGACAGGGGCCGTGGAGAACTGTGATGACAGTGGTCATCTAGAATTGTGATGAAATATACCAGGGAGCATTGTGATGACAGGGGTCATGGATCACCGCAATTATAGGGGCCAGGGAGCATTGTGAATACAAAGATCATGGAGCATTGAGATGACAGGGGTCATGGATCACTGTGATGACAAGGGTCCTAGAACCTTGTGATGACACGGTTCATGGAGCATTGTGATGACAAGGTTCTTCAAGCATTGTGATGACACGGGCATGGAGCATTATGATGACAAGAGTTCTGGAGCATTGTGATGACAAGGGTATGGAGCACTGTGATTACAGGAGACCAGGAGCATTGTGATTACATGGGCAGTGAATATTGTGATGACAGGGGTTCATGGAGCACTGTGATGACAAGTGTCATGGAACATTGTGATGACAGGGTTCATGGAGCATTGTGATGAGAGGGGCCTTGGAGCATTATGATGATAGGCGTCATGGGGTATTGTGATGAGAGTGGTCATAGAACATCGTGATGAAAGGGATCATGGAGCAATGTGATTACAGGGGCCATGGAGCATTTTGAATGCATAGGCCATGGAGCAGTGTGATGACAGGGGTCATGGATCATTGTGATGACAAGTGTCCTGGACCATTGTGATGACACGGGTCATGGAGCATTGTGATGGCAAGGGCCATGGCGAATTGTGATGACATGTGTCTTGGGGCATTGTGATGACAGTGGTCATCGAGAATTATGAGGAAAGGTAACATGGAGCACTGTGATAACAGGGGCCATGGAGCATTGTGATGACAAAGGCCATGGAGCATTTTGATGACAAGTGTCATGGAGCATTTTGATGAGACGGGCATGGAGCATTATGATGCCAAGAGTTCTGGAGCATTGCGTTGACAAGGGCATGGAGCATTGTGATGACAAGGGCCATGGCCAATTCTGATGACAGGTGTCATCGGGCATTGTGATGACAGAGGTTATCTAGCATTGTGATGAAAGGTACAATGGATCAATGTGATAACAGGGGCCATGGAGCATTGTGATGATAAAGGCCATGGAGCATTTTAATGAAAAGTGTCATGGAGAATTGTGATGAGACGGGCATGGAGCATTATGATGACAAGAGTTCTGGAGCATTGCGTTGACAAGGGAATGGAGCATTGTGATTACAGGGACCATGGAGGATAGTGATGACATCTGTCATGGAACATTGTGCTGACAGGGGCCATGGAGCATTGTGATGACAGGTATAATGTGGCATTGTAATGACAGTGGTCATAGAGCATTGTGATGAAATGGATCATGGAGCAATGTGATTACAGGGACCATGTAGCATTGCGAATGCATAGGCTATGGAGCATTGTGATGACAGGAGTCAAGGAGCATTGTGATGTAAGTGGTCATGGATCATTGTGATGACAAGTGTCCTGGACCATTGTGATGACACGGGTCATGGAGCATTGTGATGGCAAGGGCCATGGCGAATTGTGATGACATGTGTCTTGGGGCATTGTGATGACAGTGGTCATCTAGAATTGTGATAAAAGGTATCATGGAGCACTGTGATGACAGGGGCCATGGAGTATTGTAATGACAAGGCAATGGAACATTGTGATGACAAGTATCATGGAGCTTTGTGATGACACGAGCATTCATCATTATGATGACAAGAGTTCTGGAGCATTGTGATGACAAGGGCATGGAGCATTGTGATTACAGGGTCATGGAGCATTGTGATGACAACTGTCATGGAACATTGTGATGACAGGGTTCATGGAGCATTGTGATGACAAGTGCGATGGCGAATTGTGATGACAGGTGTCATGGGGCATTGTGTTGAAAGGGGCATGGAGCATTGTGACGACAATGGTCATGGAGCATTGTGATGACTGGTATCATGGAGCATTGTTCTGAAAAAGGTCATGGGGCAGTGTAATGACAAGTATCATGGAGGATGTAATGAAAGGAGTCATGGAGCATTGTGATTAAATGGATCATGAGGCATTTTGATGACAAGAGTCATGGAACATTGTGATGACAGGGCTAATGGAGCATTGTGATGACAAGGGCTATGGAGCATTGTGATGACAGGTGTCATGCAGCATTGTGATGAAAGGGGTCATGGATCACTACGATGACATGTGTAATGGAGCATTGTGATGATATGGAGATGGAGCATTGTGATAACAGGGGCCAGGGAGCATTGAGATGACAAGAGCAGGGAACATTCTGATGACAGCAGTCTTGTATCATTGTGATGATACCTGTCATGGAACATTGTGCTGACAGGGGCTATAGAGCATTGTGATGACAGGTGTCATGTGGCATTGTGATGACAGTGGTCATAGAGCATTGTGATGAAAAGGATCATGGAGCAATGTGATTACAGGGGCCATGGAGCATTGTGAATACATAGGCCATGGAGCATTGTGATGACAGGGGTCAAGGAGCATTGTGATGAAAGTGGACATGGAGCACTGTGATGACACGGGCATGCAGCATTATGATGACAAGAGTTCTGGAGCATTGTGATGAAAAGGGTATGGAGCATTGTGATTACAGGGGACCAGGAGCATTGTGATTACATGGGCAGTGAATATTGTGATGACAGGGGTCATGGAGCACTGTGATGACTAGTGTCATGGAACATTGTGATGAGAGGGATCATGGAGCACTGTGATGAGAGGGGCCTTGGAGCATTATGATGATAGGCGTCATGGGGCATTGTGATGACAGCGGTCTTGGAGCATTGTGATGAAAGGGATCATGGAGCAATGTGATTACAGGGGCCATGGAGCATTGTGAATGCATAGGCCATGGAGCAATGAAATGACAGGGGTCAAGGAGCATTGTGATGTAAGTTGTCATGGAGCATTGTGATGACAAGTGTCCATGAACATTGTGATGACATGGTTCATGGAGCTTTGTGATGACAAGTGCCATGGCGAATTGTGATGACAGGTGTCATGGGGCATTGTGATGACAGTGGTCATGTAGAATTGTAATGAAAGGTATCATGGAGGACTCTGACGACAGGGGCCGTGGAGCACTGTGATGACAGTGGTCATCTAGAATTGTGATGAAATATACCAGGGAGCATTGTGATGACAGGGGTCATGGATCACCGCAATTATAGGGGCCAGGGAGCATTGTGAATACAAAGATCATGGAGCATTGAGATGACAGGGGTCATGGATCATTGTGATGACAAGGGTCCTGGAACCTTGTGATGACACGGTTCATGGAGCATTGTGATGACAAGGTTCTTCAAGCATTGTGATGACACGGGCATGGAGCATTATGATGACAAGAGTTCTGGAGCATTGTGATGAAAAGGGTATGGAGCACTGTGATTACAGGAGACCAGGAGCATTGTGATTACATGGGCAGTGAATATTGTGATGACAGGGGTTCATGGAGCACTGTGATGACAAGTGTCATGGAACATTGTGATGACAGGGTTCATGGAGCATTGTGATGAGAGGGGCCTTGGAGCATTATGATGATACGCGTCATGGGGCCTTGTGATGACAGCGGTCTTGGAGCATTGTGATGAAAGGGATCATGGAGCAATGTGATTACAGGGGCCATGGAGCATTTTGAATGCATAGGCCATGGAGCAGTGTGATGACAGGGGTCATGGAGCATTGTGATGAATGTGGTCATAGTTCATTGTGATGATAAGTGTCCAGGAACATTGTGATGACATGGATCATGGAGCATTGTGATGACAAGGGCCATGGCGAATTGTGATGACAGGTGTCATGGGGCATTGTGATGACAGTGGTCATCTAGAATTGTGATGAAAGGTAACATGGAGCACTGTGATAACAGGGGCCATGGAGCATTGTGATGACAAAGGCCATGGAGCATTTTGATGACAAGTGTCATGTAGCATTGTGATGAGACGGGCATGGAGCATTATGATGCCCAGAGTTCCGGAGCATTGTGGTGACAAGGGCATGGAGCATTGTGATGACAAGGGCCATGGCCAATTCTGATGACAGTTGTCATCGGGCATTGTGATGACAGAGGTTATCTAGCATTGTGATGAAAGGTACAATGGATCAATGTGATAACAGGGGCCATGGAGCATTGTGATGATAAAGGCCATGGAGCATTTTAATGAAAAGTGTCATGGAGAATTGTGATGAGACGGGCATGGAGCATTATGATGACAAGAGTTCTGGAGCATTGCGTTGACAAGGGAATGGAGCATTGTGATTACAGGGACCATGGAGGATAGTGGTGACATCTGTCATGGAACATTGTGATGACAGTGGTCATGGAGCATTGTAATGACAGGGGCCATGGAGCATTGTGATGACAGGGGTCATGGGGCATTGTGATGACAGTGGTCATGGAGCATTGTGATGAAAGGGGTCATGGAGCACTGTGATCACAGGGGCCATGTATAATTGTGATGACAAAGACCATGGAGCATTGTGATGACAGTTGTCATGGAGCATTGTGATGAAAGGGATCATGGAGCAATGTGCTTACAGGAGCCATGGAGCATTGTGAATGCATAGGCCATGGAGCAATGAAATGACAGGGGTCAAGGAGCATTGTGATGTAAGTTGTCATGGAGCATTGTGATGACAAGTGTCCATGAACATTGTGATGACATGGTTCATGGAGCATTGTGATGACAAGTGCCATGGCGAATTGTGATGACAGGTGTCATGGGGCATTGTGATGACAGTGGTCATGTAGAATTGTAATGAAAGGTATCATGGAGGACTCTGACGACAGGGGCCGTGGAGCACTGTGATGACAGTGGTCATCTAGAATTGTGATGAAATATACCAGGGAGCATTGTGATGACAGGGGTCATGGATCACCGCAATTATAGGGGCCAGGGAGCATTGTGAATACAAAGATCATGGAGCATTGAGATGACAGGGGTCATGGATCACTGTGATGACAAGGGTCCTAGAACCTAGTGATGACACGGTTCATGGAGCATTGTGATGACAAGGTTCTTCAAGCATTGTGATGACACGGGCATGGAGCATTATGATGACAAGAGTTCTGGAGCATTGTGATGAAAAGGGTATGGAGCACTGTGATTACAGGGGACCAGGAGCATTGTGATTACATGGGCAGTGCATATTGTGATGACAGGGGTTCATGGAGCACTGTGATGACAAGTGTCATGGAACATTGTGATGACAGGGTTCATGGAGCATTGTGATGAGAGGGGCCTTGGAGCATTATGATGATAGGCGTCATGGGGTATTGTGATGAGAGTGGTCATAGAACATTGTGATGAAAGGGATCATGTAGCAATGTGATTACAGGGGCCATGGAGCATTTTGAATGCATAGTCCATGGAGCAGTGTGATGACAGGGGTCATGGAGCATTGTGATGAATGTGGTCATAGTTCATTGTGATGATAAGTGTCCAGGAACATTGTGATGACATGGATCATGGAGCATTGTGATGACAAGGGCCATGGCGAATTGTGATGACAGGTGTCATGGGGCATTGTGATGACAGTGGTCATCGAGAATTATGAGGAAAGGTAACATGGAGCACTGTGATAACAGGGGCCATGGAGCATTGTGATGACAAAGGCCATGGAGCATTTTGATGACAAGTGTCATGGAGCATTGTGATGAGACGGGCATGGAGCATTATGATGCCAAGAGTTCTGGAGCATTGCGTTGACAAGGGCATGGAGCATTGTGATGACAAGGGCCATGGCCAATTCTGATGACAGGTGTCATCGGGCATTGTGATGACAGAGGTTATCTAGCATTGTGATGAAAGGTACAATGGATCAATGTGATAACAGGGGCCATGGAGCATTGTGATGATAAAGGCCATGGAGCATTTTAATGAAAAGTGTCATGGAGAATTGTGATGAGACGGGCATGGAGCATTATGATGACAAGAGTTCTGGAGCATTGCGTTGACAAGGGAATGGAGCATTGTGATTACAGGGACCATGGAGGACAGTGATGACATCTGTCATGGATCATTGTGCTGACAGGGGCCATGGAGCATTGTGATGACAGGTATAATGTGGCATTGTAATGACAGTGGTCATAGAGCATTGTGATGAAATGGATCATGGAGCAATGTGATTACAGGGACCATGTAGCATTGCGAATGCATAGGCTATGGAGCATTGTGATGACAGGAGTCAAGGAGCATTGTGATGTAAGTGGTCATGGATCATTGTGATGACAAGTGTCCTGGACCATTGTGATGACACGGGTCATGGAGCATTGTGATGGCAAGGGCCATGGCGAATTGTGATGACATGTGTCTTGGGGCATTGTGATGACAGTGGTCATCTAGAATTGTGATAAAAGGTATCATGGAGCACTGTGATGACAGGGGCCATGGAGTATTGTAATGACAAGGCAATGGAACATTGTGATGACAAGTATCATGGAGCTTTGTGATGACACGAGCATTCATCATTATGATGACAAGAGTTCTGGAGCATTGTGATGACAAGGGCATGGAGCATTGTGATTACAGGGTCATGGAGCATTGTGATGACAACTGTCATGGAACATTGTGATGACAGGGTTCATGGAGCATTGTGATGACAAGTGCGATGGCGAATTGTGATGACAGGTGTCATGGGGCATTGTGTTGAAAGGGGCATGGAGCATTGTGACGACAATGGTCATGGAGCATTGTGATGACTGGTATCATGGAGCATTGTTCTGAGAAAGGTCATGGGGCAGTGTAATGACAAGTATCATGGAGGATGTGATGAAAGGAGTCATGGAGCATTGTGATTAAATGGATCATGAGGCATTTTGATGACAAGAGTCATGGAACATTGTGATGACAGGGCTAATGGAGCATTGTGATGACAAGGGCTATGGAGCATTGTGATGACAAGGGCTATGGAGCATTGTGATGACAGGTGTCATGCAGCATTGTGATGAAAGGGGTCATGGATCACTACGATGACATGTGTAATGGAGCATTGTGATGATATGGACATGGAGCATTGTGATAACAGGGGCCAGGGAGCTTTGAGATGACAGGAGCAGGGAACATTCTGATGACAGCAGTCTTGTATCATTGTGATGATACCTGTCATGGAACATTGTGCTGACAGGGGCTATAGAGCATTGTGATGACAGGTGTCATGTGGCATTGTGATGACAGTGGTCATAGAGCATTGTGATGAAAAGGATCATGGAGCAATGTGATTACAGGGGCCATGGAGCATTGTGAATACATAGGCCATGGAGCATTGTGATGACAGGGGTCAAGGAGCATTGTGATGAAAGTGGACATGGAGCACTGTGATGACACGGGCATGCAGCATTATGATGACAAGAGTTCTGGAGCATTGTGATGAAAAGGGTATGGAGAATTGTGATTAAAGGGGACCAGGAGCATTGTGATTACATGGGCAGTGAATATTGTGATGACAGGGGTCATGGAGCACTGTGATGACTAGTGTCATGGAACATTGTGATGAGAGGGATCATGGAGCACTGTGATGAGAGGGGCCTTGGAGCATTATGATGATAGGCGTCATGGGACATTGTGATGACAGCGGTCTTGGAGCATTGTGATGAAAGGGATCATGGAGCAATGTGATTACAGGGGCCATGGAGCATTGTGAATGCATAGGCCATGGAGCAATGAAATGACAGGGGTCAAGGAGCATTGTGATGTAAGTTGTCATGGAGCATTGTGATGACAAGTGTCCATGAACATTGTGATGACATGGTTCATGGAGCTTTGTGATGACAAGTGCCATGGCGAATTGTGATGACAGGTGTCATGGGGCATTGTGATGACAGTGGTCATGTAGAATTGTAATGAAAGGTAACATGGAGGACTCTGACGACAGGGGCCGTGGAGCACTGTGATGACAGTGGTCATCTAGAATTGTGATGAAATATACCAGGGAGCATTGTGATGACAGGGGTCATGGATCACCGCAATTATAGGGGCCAGGGAGCATTGTGAATACAAAGATCATGGAGCATTGAGATGACAGGGGTCATGGATCATTGTGATGACAAGGGTCCTGGAACCTTGTGATGACACGGTTCATGGAGCATTGTGATGACAAGGTTCTTCAAGCATTGTGATGACACGGGCATGGAGCATTATGATGACAAGAGTTCTGGAGCATTGTGATGAAAAGGGTATGGAGCACTGTGATTACAGGAGACCAGGAGCATTGTGATTACATGGGCAGTGAATATTGTGATGACAGGGGTTCATGGAGCTCTGTGATGACAAGTGTCATGGAACATTGTGATGACAGGGTTCATGGAGCATGGTGATGAGAGGGGCCTTGGAGCATTATGATGATACGCGTCATGGGGCCTTGTGATGACAGCGGTCTTGGAGCATTGTGATGAAAGGGATCATGGAGCAATGTGATTACAGGGGCCATGGAGCATTTTGAATGCATAGGCCATGGAGCAGTGTGATGACAGGGGTCATGGAGCATTGTGATGAATGTGGTCATAGTTCATTGTGATGATAAGTGTCCAGGAACATTGTGATGACATGGATCATGGAGCATTGTGATGACAAGGGCCATGGCGAATTGTGATGACAGGTGTCATGGGGCATTGTGATGACAGTGGTCATCTAGAATTGTGATGAAAGGTAACATGGAGCACTGTGATAACAGGGGCCATGGAGCATTGTGATGACAAAGGCCATGGAGCATTTTGATGACAAGTGTCATGGAGCATTGTGATGAGACGGGCATGGAGCATTATGATGCCCAGAGTTCTGGAGCATTGTGGTGACAAGGGCATGGAGCATTGTGATGACAAGGGCCATGGCCAATTCTGATGACAGGTGTCATCGGGCATTGTGATGACAGAGGTTATCTAGCATTGTGATGAAAGGTACAATGGATCAATGTGATAACAGGGGCCATGGAGCATTGTGATGATAAAGGCAATGGAGCATTTTAATGAAAAGTGTCATGGAGAATTGTGATGAGACGGGCATGGAGCATTATGATGACAAGAGTTCTGGAGCATTGCGTTGACAAGGGAATGGAGCATTGTGATTACAGGGACCATGGAGGATAGTGGTGACATCTGTCATGGAACATTGTGATGACAGTGGTCATGGAGCATTGTAATGACAGGGGCCATGGAGCATTGTGATGACAGGGGTAATGGGGCATTGTGATGACAGTGGTCATGGAGCATTGTGATGAAAGGGGTCATGGAGCACTGTGATCACAGGGGCCATGTATAATTGTGATGACAAAGACCATGGAGCATAGTGATGACAGTTGTCATGGAGCATTGTGTTGAAAGGGGCATGGAGCATTGTGACGACAATGGTCATGGAGCATTGTGATGACTGGTATCATGGAGCATTGTTCTGAAAAAGGTCATGGGGCAGTGTAATGACAAGTATCATGGAGGATGTGATGAAAGGAGTCATGGAGCATTGTGATTAAATGGATCATGAGGCATTTTGATGACAAGAGTCATGGAACATTGTGATGACAGGGCTAATGGAGCATTGTGATGACAAGGGCTATGGAGCATTGTGATGACTGGGGTCATGGAGCATTGTGATGAAAGGGGTCATGGATCACATCGATGACATGGGTAATGGAGCATTGTGATGATATGAGCATGGAGCATTGTGATGACAGGGGCCAGGGAGCATTGAGAATGACAAGGGCAGGGAACATTGTGATGACAGCAGTCATGGATCATTGTGATGATACCTGTCATGGAACATTGTGCTGACAGGGGCTATAGAGCATTGTGATGACAGGTGTCATGTGGCATTGTGATGACAGTGGTCATAGAGCATTGTGATGAAAGTGGTCATGGAGAACTGTGATGACAAGGGAATGGAGCATTATGATGACAAGAGTTCTGGAGCATTGTGATGACAAGGGTATGGAGCATTGTGATTACAGGGGACCAGGAGCATTGTGATTACATGGGCAGTGAATATTGTGATGACAGGGGTCATGGAGCACTGTGATGACTAGTGTCATGGAACATTGTGATGACAGGGATCATGGAGCATTGTGATGAGAGGGGCCTTGGAGCATTATGATGATAGGCGTCATGGGGCATTGTGATGACAGCGGTCTTGGAGTATTGTGATGAAAGGGATCATGGAGCAATGTGATTACAGGAGCCATGGAGCATTGTGAATGCATAGGCCATGGAGCAATGGAATGACAGGGGTCAAGGAGCATTGTGATGTAAGTTGTCATGGAGCATTGTGATGACTCTTGTCCATGAACATTGTGATGACATGGTTCATGGAGCATTGTGATGACAGGTGTCATATGGAATTGTGATGAGAGCGGTCATATAGAATTGTGATTAAAGGTATCAGGGAGGACTCTGATAACAGGGGCCGTGGAGCACTGTGATGACAGTGGTCATCTAGAATTGTGATGAAATATACCAGGGAGCATTGTGATGACAGGGGTCATGGATCACCGCAATTATAGAGGCCATGGAGCATTGTGAATACAAAGATCATGGAGCATTGAGATGACAGGGGTCACGGATCATTGTGATGACAAGGGTCCTGGAACCTTGTGATGACACGGTTCATGGAGCATTGTGATGACAAGGTTCTTCAAGCATTGTGATGACACGGGCATGGAGCATTATGATGACAAGAGTTCTGGAGCATTGTGATGACAAGGGTATGGAGCACTATGATTACAGGGGACCAGGAGCATTGTGATTACATGGGCAGTGAATATTGTGATGACAGGGGTCATGGAGCACTGTGATGACTAGTGTCATGGAACATTGTGATGACAGGGATCATGGAGCATTGTGATGAGAGGGGCCTTAGAGCATTATGATGATAGGCGTCATGGGGCATTGTGATGACAGCGGTCTTGGAGCATTGTGATGAAAGGGATCATGGAGCAATGTGCTTACAGGAGCCATGGAGCATTGTGAATGCATAGGCCATGGAGCAATGAAATGACAGGGGTCAAGGAGCATTGTGATGTAAGTTGTCATGGAGCATTGTGATGACAAGTGTCCATGAACATTGTGATGACATGGTTCATGGAGCATTGTGATGACAAGTGCCATGGCGAATTGTGATGACAGGTGTCATGGGGCATTGTGATGACAGTGGTCATCGAGAATTATGAGGAAAGGTAACATGGAGCACTGTGATAACAGGGGCCATGGAGCATTGTGATGACAAAGGCCATGGAGCATTTTGATGACAAGTGTCATGGAGCATTGTGATGAGACGGGCATGGAGCATTATGATGCCAAGAGTTCTGGAGCATTGCGTTGACAAGGGCATGGAGCATTGTGATGACAAGGGCCATGGCCAATTCTGATGACAGGTGTCATCGGGCATTGTGATGACAGAGGTTATCTAGCATTGTGATGAAAGGTACAATGGATCAATGTGATAACAGGGGCCATGGAGCATTGTGATGATAAAGGCCATGGAGCATTTTAATGAAAAGTGTCATGGAGAATTGTGATGAGACGGGCATGGAGCATTATGATGACAAGAGTTCTGGAGCATTGCGTTGACAAGGGAATGGAGCATTGTGATTACAGGGACCATGGAGGATAGTGATGACATCTGTCATGGAACATTGTGCTGACAGGGGCCATGGAGCATTGTGATGACAGGTATAATGTGGCATTGTAATGACAGTGGTCATAGAGCATTGTGATGAAATGGATCATGGAGCAATGTGATTACAGGGACCATGTAGCATTGCGAATGCATAGGCTATGGAGCATTGTGATGACAGGAGTCAAGGAGCATTGTGATGTAAGTGGTCATGGATCATTGTGATGACAAGTGTCCTGGACCATTGTGATGACACGGGTCATGGAGCATTGTGATGGCAAGGGCCATGGCGAATTGTTATGACATGTGTCTTGGGGCATTGTGATGACAGTGGTCATCTAGAATTGTGATAAAAGGTATCATGGAGCACTGTGATGACAGGGGCCATGGAGTATTGTAATGACAAGGCAATGGAACATTGTGATGACAAGTATCATGGAGCTTTGTGATGACACGAGAATTCATCATTATGATGACAAGAGTTCTGGAGCATTGTGATGACAAGGGCATGGAGCATTGTGATTACAGGGTCATGGAGCATTGTGATGACAACTGTCATGGAACATTGTGATGACAGGGTTCATGGAGCATTGTGATGACAAGTGCGATGGCGAATTGTGATGACAGGTGTCATGGGGCATTGTGTTGAAAGGGGCATGGAGCATTGTGACGACAATGGTCATGGAGCATTGTGATGACTGGTATCATGGAGCATTGTTCTGAAAAAGGTCATGGGGCAGTGTAATGACAAGTATCATGGAGGATGTAATGAAAGGAGTCATGGAGCATTGTGATTAAATGGATCATGAGGCATTTTGATGACAAGAGTCATGGAACATTGTGATGACAGGGCTAATGGAGCATTGTGATGACAAGGGCTATGGAGCATTGTGATGACAGGTGTCATGCAGCATTGTGATGAAAGGGGTCATGGATCACTACGATGACATGTGTAATGGAGCATTGTGATGATATGGACATGGAGCATTGTGATAACAGGGGCCAGGGAGCATTGAGATGACAAGAGCAGGGAACATTCTGATGACAGCAGTCTTGTATCATTGTGATGATACCTGTCATGGAACATTGTGCTGACAGGGGCTATAGAGCATTGTGATGACAGGTGTCATGTGGCATTGTGATGACAGTGGTCATAGAGCATTGTGATGAAAAGGATCATGGAGCAATGTGATTACAGGGGCCATGGAGCATTGTGAATACATAGGCCATGGAGCATTGTGATGACAGGGGTCAAGGAGCATTGTGATGAAAGTGGACATGGAGCACTGTGATGACACGGGCATGCAGCATTATGATGACAAGAGTTCTGGAGCATTGTGATGAAAAGGGTATGGAGCATTGTGATTACAGGGGACCAGGAGCATTGTGATTACATGGGCAGTGAATATTGTGATGACAGGGGTCATGGAGCACTGTGATGACTAGTGTCATGGAACATTGTGATGAGAGGGATCATGGAGCACTGTGATGAGAGGGGCCTTGGAGCATTATGATGATAGGCGTCATGGGGCATTGTGATGACAGCGGTCTTGGAGCATTGTGATGAAAGGGATCATGGAGCAATGTGATTACAGGGGCCATGGAGCATTGTGAATGCATAGGCCATGGAGCAATGAAATGACAGGGGTCAAGGAGCATTGTGATGTAAGTTGTCATGGAGCATTGTGATGACAAGTGTCCATGAACATTGTGATGACATGGTTCATGGAGCTTTGTGATGACAAGTGCCATGGCGAATTGTGATGACAGGTGTCATGGGGCATTGTGATGACAGTGGTCATGTAGAATTGTAATGAAAGGTATCATGGAGGACTCTGACGACAGGGGCCGTGGAGCACTGTGATGACAGTGGTCATCTAGAATTGTGATGAAATATACCAGGGAGCATTGTGATGACAGGGGTCATGGATCACCGCAATTATAGGGGCCAGGGAGCATTGTGAATACAAAGATCATGGAGCATTGAGATGACAGGGGTCATGGATCATTGTGATGACAAGGGTCCTGGAACCTTGTGATGACACGGTTCATGGAGCATTGTGATGACAAGGTTCTTCAAGCATTGTGATGACACGGGCATGGAGCATTATGATGACAAGAGTTCTGGAGCATTGTGATGAAAAGGGTATGGAGCACTGTGATTACAGGAGACCAGGAGCATTGTGATTACATGGGCAGTGAATATTGTGATGACAGGGGTTCATGGAGCACTGTGATGACAAGTGTCATGGAACATTGTGATGACAGGGTTCATGGAGCATTGTGATGAGAGGGGCCTTGGAGCATTATGATGATACGCGTCATGGGGCCTTGTGATGACAGCGGTCTTGGAGCATTGTGATGAAAGGGATCATGGAGCAATGTGATTACAGGGGCCATGGAGCATTTTGAATGCATAGGCCATGGAGCAGTGTGATGACAGGGGTCATGGAGCATTGTGATGAATGTGGTCATAGTTCATTGTGATGATAAGTGTCCAGGAACATTGTGATGACATGGATCATGGAGCATTGTGATGACAAGGGCCATGGCGAATTGTGATGACAGGTGTCATGGGGCATTGTGATGACAGTGGTCATCTAGAATTGTGATGAAAGGTAACATGGAGCACTGTGATAACAGGGGCCATGGAGCATTGTGATGACAAAGGCCATGGAGCATTTTGATGACAAGTGTCATGTAGCATTGTGATGAGACGGGCATGGAGCATTATGATGCCCAGAGTTCCGGAGCATTGTGGTGACAAGGGCATGGAGCATTGTGATGACAAGGGCCATGGCCAATTCTGATGACAGTTGTCATCGGGCATTGTGATGACAGAGGTTATCTAGCATTGTGATGAAAGGTACAATGGATCAATGTGATAACAGGGGCCATGGAGCATTGTGATGATAAAGGCCATGGAGCATTTTAATGAAAAGTGTCATGGAGAATTGTGATGAGACGGGCATGGAGCATTATGATGACAAGAGTTCTGGAGCATTGCGTTGACAAGGGAATGGAGCATTGTGATTACAGGGACCATGGAGGATAGTGGTGACATCTGTCATGGAACATTGTGATGACAGTGGTCATGGAGCATTGTAATGACAGGGGCCATGGAGCATTGTGATGACAGGGGTCATGGGGCATTGTGATGACAGTGGTCATGGAGCATTGTGATGAAAGGGGTCATGGAGCACTGTGATCACAGGGGCCATGTATAATTGTGATGACAAAGACCATGGAGCATTGTGATGACAGTTGTCATGGAGCATTGTGATGAAAGGGATCATGGAGCAATGTGCTTACAGGAGCCATGGAGCATTGTGAATGCATAGGCCATGGAGCAATGAAATGACAGGGGTCAAGAAGCATTGTGATGTAAGTTGTCATGGAGCATTGTGATGACAAGTGTCCATGAACATTGTGATGACATGGTTCATGGAGCATTGTGATGACAAGTGCCATGGCGAATTGTGATGACAGGTGTCATGGGGCATTGTGATGACAGTGGTCATGTAGAATTGTAATGAAAGGTATCATGGAGGACTCTGACGACAGGGGCCGTGGAGAACTGTGATGACAGTGGTCATCTAGAATTGTGATGAAATATACCAGGGAGCATTGTGATGACAGGGGTCATGGATCACCGCAATTATAGGGGCCAGGGAGCATTGTGAATACAAAGATCATGGAGCATTGAGATGACAGGGGTCATGGATCACTGTGATGACAAGGGTCCTAGAACCTTGTGATGACACGGTTCATGGAGCATTGTGATGACAAGGTTCTTCAAGCATTGTGATGACACGGGCATGGAGCATTATGATGACAAGAGTTCTGGAGCATTGTGATGACAAGGGTATGGAGCACTGTGATTACAGGAGACCAGGAGCATTGTGATTACATGGGCAGTGAATATTGTGATGACAGGGGTTCATGGAGCACTGTGATGACAAGTGTCATGGAACATTGTGATGACAGGGTTCATGGAGCATTGTGATGAGAGGGGCCTTGGAGCATTATGATGATAGGCGTCATGGGGTATTGTGATGAGAGTGGTCATAGAACATCGTGATGAAAGGGATCATGGAGCAATGTGATTACAGGGGCCATGGAGCATTTTGAATGCATAGGCCATGGAGCAGTGTGATGACAGGGGTCATGGATCATTGTGATGACAAGTGTCCTGGACCATTGTGATGACACGGGTCATGGAGCATTGTGATGGCAAGGGCCATGGCGAATTGTGATGACATGTGTCTTGGGGCATTGTGATGACAGTGGTCATCGAGAATTATGAGGAAAGGTAACATGGAGCACTGTGATAACAGGGGCCATGGAGCATTGTGATGACAAAGGCCATGGAGCATTTTGATGACAAGTGTCATGGAGCATTTTGATGAGACGGGCATGGAGCATTATGATGCCAAGAGTTCTGGAGCATTGCGTTGACAAGGGCATGGAGCATTGTGATGACAAGGGCCATGGCCAATTCTGATGACAGGTGTCATCGGGCATTGTGATGACAGAGGTTATCTAGCATTGTGATGAAAGGTACAATGGATCAATGTGATAACAGGGGCCATGGAGCATTGTGATGATAAAGGCCATGGAGCATTTTAATGAAAAGTGTCATGGAGAATTGTGATGAGACGGGCATGGAGCATTATGATGACAAGAGTTCTGGAGCATTGCGTTGACAAGGGAATGGAGCATTGTGATTACAGGGACCATGGAGGATAGTGATGACATCTGTCATGGAACATTGTGCTGACAGGGGCCATGGAGCATTGTGATGACAGGTATAATGTGGCATTGTAATGACAGTGGTCATAGAGCATTGTGATGAAATGGATCATGGAGCAATGTGATTACAGGGACCATGTAGCATTGCGAATGCATAGGCTATGGAGCATTGTGATGACAGGAGTCAAGGAGCATTGTGATGTAAGTGGTCATGGATCATTGTGATGACAAGTGTCCTGGACCATTGTGATGACACGGGTCATGGAGCATTGTGATGGCAAGGGCCATGGCGAATTGTTATGACATGTGTCTTGGGGCATTGTGATGACAGTGGTCATCTAGAATTGTGATAAAAGGTATCATGGAGCACTGTGATGACAGGGGCCATGGAGTATTGTAATGACAAGGCAATGGAACATTGTGATGACAAGTATCATGGAGCTTTGTGATGACACGAGCATTCATCATTATGATGACAAGAGTTCTGGAGCATTGTGATGACAAGGGCATGGAGCATTGTGATTACAGGGTCATGGAGCATTGTGATGACAACTGTCATGGAACATTGTGATGACAGGGTTCATGGAGCATTGTGATGACAAGTGCGATGGCGAATTGTGATGACAGGTGTCATGGGGCATTGTGTTGAAAGGGGCATGGAGCATTGTGACGACAATGGTCATGGAGCATTGTGATGACTGGTATCATGGAGCATTGTTCTGAAAAAGGTCATGGGGCAGTGTAATGACAAGTATCATGGAGGATGTAATGAAAGGAGTCATGGAGCATTGTGATTAAATGGATCATGAGGCATTTTGATGACAAGAGTCATGGAACATTGTGATGACAGGGCTAATGGAGCATTGTGATGACAAGGGCTATGGAGCATTGTGATGACAGGTGTCATGCAGCATTGTGATGAAAGGGGTCATGGATCACTACGATGACATGTGTAATGGAGCATTGTGATGATATGGAGATGGAGCATTGTGATAACAGGGGCCAGGGAGCATTGAGATGACAAGAGCAGGGAACATTCTGATGACAGCAGTCTTGTATCATTGTGATGATACCTGTCATGGAACATTGTGCTGACAGGGGCTATAGAGCATTGTGATGACAGGTGTCATGTGGCATTGTGATGACAGTGGTCATAGAGCATTGTGATGAAAAGGATCATGGAGCAATGTGATTACAGGGGCCATGGAGCATTGTGAATACATAGGCCATGGAGCATTGTGATGACAGGGGTCAAGGAGCATTGTGATGAAAGTGGACATGGAGCACTGTGATGACACGGGCATGCAGCATTATGATGACAAGAGTTCTGGAGCATTGTGATGAAAAGGGTATGGAGCATTGTGATTACAGGGGACCAGGAGCATTGTGATTACATGGGCAGTGAATATTGTGATGACAGGGGTCATGGAGCACTGTGATGACTAGTGTCATGGAACATTGTGATGAGAGGGATCATGGAGCACTGTGATGAGAGGGGCCTTGGAGCATTATGATGATAGGCGTCATGGGGCATTGTGATGACAGCGGTCTTGGAGCATTGTGATGAAAGGGATCATGGAGCAATGTGATTACAGGGGCCATGGAGCATTGTGAATGCATAGGCCATGGAGCAATGAAATGACAGGGGTCAAGGAGCATTGTGATGTAAGTTGTCATGGAGCATTGTGATGACAAGTGTCCATGAACATTGTGATGACATGGTTCATGGAGCTTTGTGATGACAAGTGCCATGGCGAATTGTGATGACAGGTGTCATGGGGCATTGTGATGACAGTGGTCATGTAGAATTGTAATGAAAGGTATCATGGAGGACTCTGACGACAGGGGCCGTGGAGCACTGTGATGACAGTGGTCATCTAGAATTGTGATGAAATATACCAGGGAGCATTGTGATGACAGGGGTCATGGATCACCGCAATTATAGGGGCCAGGGAGCATTGTGAATACAAAGATCATGGAGCATTGAGATGACAGGGGTCATGGATCATTGTGATGACAAGGGTCCTGGAACCTTGTGATGACACGGTTCATGGAGCATTGTGATGACAAGGTTCTTCAAGCATTGTGATGACACGGGCATGGAGCATTATGATGACAAGAGTTCTGGAGCATTGTGATGAAAAGGGTATGGAGCACTGTGATTACAGGAGACCAGGAGCATTGTGATTACATGGGCAGTGAATATTGTGATGACAGGGGTTCATGGAGCACTGTGATGACAAGTGTCATGGAACATTGTGATGACAGGGTTCATGGAGCATTGTGATGAGAGGGGCCTTGGAGCATTATGATGATACGCGTCATGGGGCCTTGTGATGACAGCGGTCTTGGAGCATTGTGATGAAAGGGATCATGGAGCAATGTGATTACAGGGGCCATGGAGCATTTTGAATGCATAGGCCATGGAGCAGTGTGATGACAGGGGTCATGGAGCATTGTGATGAATGTGGTCATAGTTCATTGTGATGATAAGTGTCCAGGAACATTGTGATGACATGGATCATGGAGCATTGTGATGACAAGGGCCATGGCGAATTGTGATGACAGGTGTCATGGGGCATTGTGATGACAGTGGTCATCTAGAATTGTGATGAAAGGTAACATGGAGCACTGTGATAACAGGGGCCATGGAGCATTGTGATGACAAAGGCCATGGAGCATTTTGATGACAAGTGTCATGTAGCATTGTGATGAGACGGGCATGGAGCATTATGATGCCCAGAGTTCCGGAGCATTGTGGTGACAAGGGCATGGAGCATTGTGATGACAAGGGCCATGGCCAATTCTGATGACAGTTGTCATCGGGCATTGTGATGACAGAGGTTATCTAGCATTGTGATGAAAGGTACAATGGATCAATGTGATAACAGGGGCCATGGAGCATTGTGATGATAAAGGCCATGGAGCATTTTAATGAAAAGTGTCATGGAGAATTGTGATGAGACGGGCATGGAGCATTATGATGACAAGAGTTCTGGAGCATTGCGTTGACAAGGGAATGGAGCATTGTGATTACAGGGACCATGGAGGATAGTGGTGACATCTGTCATGGAACATTGTGATGACAGTGGTCATGGAGCATTGTAATGACAGGGGCCATGGAGCATTGTGATGACAGGGGTCATGGGGCATTGTGATGACAGTGGTCATGGAGCATTGTGATGAAAGGGGTCATGGAGCACTGTGATCACAGGGGCCATGTATAATTGTGATGACAAAGACCATGGAGCATTGTGATGACAGTTGTCATGGAGCATTGTGATGAAAGGGATCATGGAGCAATGTGCTTACAGGAGCCATGGAGCATTGTGAATGCATAGGCCATGGAGCAATGAAATGACAGGGGTCAAGGAGCATTGTGATGTAAGTTGTCATGGAGCATTGTGATGACAAGTGTCCATGAACATTGTGATGACATGGTTCATGGAGCATTGTGATGACAAGTGCCATGGCGAATTGTGATGACAGGTGTCATGGGGCATTGTGATGACAGTGGTCATGTAGAATTGTAATGAAAGGTATCATGGAGGACTCTGACGACAGGGGCCGTGGAGCACTGTGATGACAGTGGTCATCTAGAATTGTGATGAAATATACCAGGGAGCATTGTGATGACAGGGGTCATGGATCACCGCAATTATAGGGGCCAGGGAGCATTGTGAATACAAAGATCATGGAGCATTGAGATGACAGGGGTCATGGATCACTGTGATGACAAGGGTCCTAGAACCTAGTGATGACACGGTTCATGGAGCATTGTGATGACAAGGTTCTTCAAGCATTGTGATGACACGGGCATGGAGCATTATGATGACAAGAGTTCTGGAGCATTGTGATGACAAGGGTATGGAGCACTGTGATTACAGGAGACCAGGAGCATTGTGATTACATGGGCAGTGAATATTGTGATGACAGGGGTTCATGGAGCACTGTGATGACAAGTGTCATGGAACATTGTGATGACAGGGTTCATGGAGCATTGTGATGAGAGGGGCCTTGGAGCATTATGATGATAGGCGTCATGGGGTATTGTGATGAGAGTGGTCATAGAACATCGTGATGAAAGGGATCATGGAGCAATGTGATTACAGGGGCCATGGAGCATTTTGAATGCATAGGCCATGGAGCAGTGTGATGACAGGGGTCATGGATCATTGTGATGACAAGTGTCCTGGACCATTGTGATGACACGGGTCATGGAGCATTGTGATGGCAAGGGCCATGGCGAATTGTGATGACATGTGTCTTGGGGCATTGTGATGACAGTGGTCATCTAGAATTGTGATAAAAGGTATCATGGAGCACTGTGATGACAGGGGCCATGGAGTATTGCAATGACAAGGCCATGGAACCTTGTGATGACAAGTATCATGGAGCTTTGTGATGACACGAGCATTCATCATTATGATGACAAGAGTTCTGGAGCATTGTGATGACAAGGGCATGGAGCATTGTGATTACAGGGTCATGGAGCATTGTGATGACAACTGTCAAGGAACATTGTGATGACAGGGTTCATGGAGCATTGTGATTAAAGGGGCCATGGAGCATTTTGATGACAAGGGCAGGCGAACATTTTGATTACATTGGTAATGGAGCATTGTGATGACATGGGCAGGGAACATTGTGAAGACAGGTGTAATGGAACATTGTGATTACAGGGGACATGGAGCATTTTGATGACATGGGCAGACAACATTGTGATGACAGGTGTCATGGAGCATTGTGATGACAATTGTCATGGAACGTTGTGCTGACAGGGGTCATGGAGCATTGTGATGAATGTGGTCATAGTTCATTGTGATGATAAGTGTCCAGGAACATTGTGATGACATGGATCATGGAGCATTGTGATGACAAGGGCCATGGCGAATTGTGATGACAGGTGTCATGGGGCATTGTGATGACAGTGGTCATCGAGAATTGTGATGAAAGGTAACATGGAGCACTGTGATAACAGGGGCCATGGAGCATTGTAATGACAAAGGCCATGGAGCATTTTGATGACAAGTGTCATGGAGCATTGTGATGAGACGGGCATGGAGCATTATGATGCCCAGAGTTCTGGAGCATTGTGGTGACAAGGGCATGGAGCATTGTGATGACAAGGGCCATGGCCAATTCTGATGACAGGTGTCATCGGGCATTGTGATGACAGAGGTTATCTAGCATTGTGATGAAAGGTACAATGGATCAATGTGATAACAGGGGCCATGGAGCATTGTGATGATAAAGGCCATGGAACATTTTAATGAAAAGTGTCATGGAGAATTGTGATGAGACGGGCATGGAGCATTATGATGACAAGAGTTCTGGAGCATTGCGTTGACAAGGGAATGGAGCATTGTGATTACAGGGACCATGGAGGATAGTGGTGACATCTGTCATGGAACATTGTGATGACAGTGGTCATGGAGCATTGTAATGACAGGGGCCATGGAGCATTGTGATGACAGGGGTCATGGGGCATTGTGATGACAGTGGTCATGGAGCATTGTGATGAAAGGGGTCATGGAGCACTGTGATCACAGGGGCCATGTATAATTGTGATGACAAAGACCATGGAGCATTGTGATGACAGTTGTCATGGAGCATTGTGTTGAAAGGGGCATGGAGCATTGTGACGACAATGGTCATGGAGCATTGTGATGACTGGTATCATGGAGCATTGTTCTGAAAAAGGTCATGGGGCAGTGTAATGACAAGTATCATGGAGGATGTGATGAAAGGAGTCATGGAGCATTGTGATTAAATGGATCATGAGGCATTTTGATGACAAGAGTCATGGAACATTGTGATGACAGGGCTAATGGAGCATTGTGATGACAAGGGCTATGGAGCATTGTGATGACTGGGGTCATGGAGCATTGTGATGAAAGGGGTCATGGATCACATCGATGACATGGGTAATGGAGCATTGTGATGATATGAGCATGGAGCATTGTGATGACAGGGGCCAGGGAGCATTGAGAATGACAAGGGCAGGGAACATTGTGATGACAGCAGTCATGGATCATTGTGATGATACCTGTCATGGAACATTGTGCTGACAGGGGCTATAGAGCATTGTGATGACAGGTGTCATGTGGCATTGTGATGACAGTGGTCATAGAGCATTGTGATGAAAGTGGTCATGGAGAACTGTGATGACAAGGGAATGGAGCATTATGATGACAAGAGTTCTGGAGCATTGTGATGACAAGGGTATGGAGCATTGTGATTACAGGGGACCAGGAGCATTGTGATTACATGGGCAGTGAATATTGTGATGACAGGGGTCATGGAGCACTGTGATGACTAGTGTCATGGAACATTGTGATGACAGGGATCATGGAGCATTGTGATGAGAGGGGCCTTGGAGCATTATGATGATAGGCGTCATGGGGCATTGTGATGACAGCGGTCTTGGAGTATTGTGATGAAAGGGATCATGGAGCAATGTGATTACAGGAGCCATGGAGCATTGTGAATGCATAGGCCATGGAGCAATGGAATGACAGGGGTCAAGGAGCATTGTGATGTAAGTTGTCATGGAGCATTGTGATGACTCTTGTCCATGAACATTGTGATGACATGGTTCATGGAGCATTGTGATGACAGGTGTCATGTGGAATTGTGATGAGAGCGGTCATATAGAATTGTGATTAAAGGTATCAGGGAGGACTCTGATAACAGGGGCCGTGGAGCACTGTGATGACAGTGGTCATCTAGAATTGTGATGAAGTATACCAGGGAGCATTGTGATGACAGGGGTCATGGATCACCGCAATTATAGAGGCCATGGAGCATTGTGAATACAAAGATCATGGAGCATTGAGATGACAGGGGTCACGGATCATTGTGATGACAAGGGTCCTGGAACCTTGTGATGACACGGTTCATGGAGCATTGTGATGACAAGGTTCTTCAAGCATTGTGATGACACGGGCATGGAGCATTATGATGACAAGAGTTGTGGAGCATTGTGATGACAAGGGTATGGAGCACTATGATTACAGGGGACCAGGAGCATTGTGATTACATGGGCAGTGAATATTGTGATGACAGGGGTCATGGAGCACTGTGATGACTAGTGTCATGGAACATTGTGATGACAGGGATCATGGAGCATTGTGATGAGAGGGGCCTTAGAGCATTATGATGATAGGCGTCATGGGGCATTGTGATGACAGCGGTCTTGGAGCATTGTGATGAAAGGGATCATGGAGCAATGTGCTTACAGGAGCCATGGAGCATTGTGAATGCATAGGCCATGGAGCAATGAAATGACAGGGGTCAAGGAGCATTGTGATGTAAGTTGTCATGGAGCATTGTGATGACTATTGTCCATGAACATTGTGATGACATGGTTCATGGAGCATTGTGATGACAAGTGCCATGGCGAATTGTGATGACAGGTGTCATGGGGCATTGTGATGACAGTGGTCATGTAGAATTGTAATGAAAGGTATCATGGAGGACTCTGACGACAGGGGCCGTGGAGCACTGTGATGACAGTGGTCATCTAGAATTGTGATGAAATATACCAGGGAGCATTGTGATGACAGGGGTCATGGATCACCGCAATTATAGGGGCCAGGGAGCATTGTGAATACAAAGATCATGGAGCATTGAGATGACAGGGGTCATGGATCATTGTGATGACAAGGGTCCTAGAACCTTGTGATGACACGGTTCATGGAGCATTGTGATGACAAGGTTCTTCAAGCATTGTGATGACACGGGCATGGAGCATTATGATGACAAGAGTTCTGGAGCATTGTGATGAAAAGGGTATGGAGCACTGTGATTACAGGAGACCAGGAGCATTGTGATTACATGGGCAGTGAATATTGTGATGACAGGGGTTCATGGAGCACTGTGATGACAATTGTCATGGAACATTGTGATGACAGGGTTCATGGAGCATTGTGATGAGAGGGGCCTTGGAGCATTATGATGATAGGCGTCATGGGGTATTGTGATGAGAGTGGTCATAGAACATCGTGATGAAAGGGATCATGGAGCAATGTGATTACAGGGGCCATGGAGCATTTTGAATGCATAGGCCATGGAGCAGTGTGATGACAGGGGTCATGGATCATTGTGATAAAAAGTGTCCTGGACCATTGTGATGACACGGGTCATGGAGCATTGTGATGGCAAGGGCCATGGCGAATTGTGATGACATGTGTCTTGGGGCATTGTGATGACAGTGGTCATCTAGAATTGTGATAAAAGGTATCATGGAGCACTGTGATGACAGGGGCCATGGAGTATTGTAATGACAAGGCCATGGAACATTGTGATGACAAGTATCATGGAGCTTTGTGATGACACGAGCATTCATCATTATGATGACAAGAGTTCTGGAGCATCGTGATGACAAGGGCATGGAGCATTGTGATTACAGGGTCATGGAGCATTGTGATGACAATTGTCATGGAACGTTGTGCTGACAGGGATCATGGAGCATTGTGATGAGACGGTCATTGGAGCATTGTGATGACAGGCGTACTGGAGCCTTCTGAGGAAAGGTGTCATGAGTCATTGTGATTACAGCGATCATGGAACATTGTGATGACAGTGGTCATGGAGCATTGTAATGACAGGGGCCATGGAGCATTGTGATGACAGGGGTCATGGGGCATTGTGATGACAGTGGTCATGGAGCATTGTGATGAAAGGGGTCATGGAGCACTGTGATCACAGGGGCCATGTATAATTGTGATGACAAAGGCCATGGAGCATTGTGATGACAGTTGTCATGGAGCATTGTGTTGAAAGGGGCATGGAGCATTGTGACGACAATGGTCATGGAGCATTGTGATGACTGGTATCATGGAGCATTGTTCTGAAAGAGGTCATGGGGCAGTGTAATGACAAGTATCATGGAGGATGTGATGAAAGGAGTCATGGAGCATTGTGATTAAATGGATCATGAGGCATTTTGATGACAAGAGTCATGGAACATTGTGATGACAGGGCTAATGGAGCATTGTGATGACAAGGGCTATGGAGCATTGTGATGACAGGTGTCATGCAGCATTGTGATGAAAGGGGTCATGGATCACTACGATGACATGGGTAATGGAGCATTGTGATGATACGGGCATGGAGCATTGTGATGACAGGGGTCATGCAGCATTGTGATGACAGGGGCCATGCAGCATTTTGATGACATGGGCATGGAGCATAGTGATGACAAGAGTTCTGGAGCATTTTGATGACGAGGGCATGGATCATTTTGATGACAGGGGCCATGAAGCATTGAGATGACAAGGGAATGGAGCATTGTGATGAAAGCGGTCCTGGAGAATTGTGAGGAAACGGGTCATGGATTATTGTGATGGAAGGGTTCCTGGAGCATTCTGATGACAAGTGCCATGGAGCATTTTAATGAAAGGGGTACTGGAGCATTGTACAGAAATGGTTCATGGATCATCGTGATTACACGGATCATGGAATATTGTGATGACAAGGGTTTCGGAGCATTGCGACGACAGGGGTCATGGAGCATTGTAATAGCAGGGGTGATGGGGCATTGTGATGACAGGGGCATGGAGCATTGTGATGACAGAAGTCATAGAATATTGTGATGACAAGGGCCATGGAGCATTGTCATGAAAGGTCTTATCTGGCATTGTGATGAGAGTGGTCATGGAGCATTGTGATAAAAGTTGTCCTGAAGCACTGTTATTACAGGGGCCATGTAGAATTTTGATGACAAAGGCCATGGAGCATTGTGATGACAGGCATCATGGAGCAATTTGATGAAAGTGGTCATGGAGCATTGTGATGAAATGCGCCATGGAACATTGTGAAGACAAGTGTCCTGGAGCATTGTGATGACAAGGGCCATGGCCAATTCTGATGACAGGTGTCATGGAGCATTGTGATGACAGTGGTCATCTATCATTATGATGAAAGGTATCACGGAGCACTGTGATGACAGGGGCCATGGAGCATTCTGATGACACGGGCATGGAGCATTATGATGAGAAGTGATCTGGAGCATTGCGATGACAAGGGTATGGAGCATTGTGATTACAGGGACCATGGAGCATTGTGAATGCATAGGCCATGGAGCAATGAAATGACAGGGGTCAAGGAGCATTGTGATGTAAGTTGTCATGGAGCATTGTCATGACTATTGTCCATGAACATTGTGATGACATGGTTCATGGAGCATTGTGATGACAAGTGCCATGGCGAATTGTGATGACAGGTGTCATGCGGCATTGTGATGACAGTGGTCATGTAGAATTGTAATGAACGGTATCATGGAGGACTCTGACGACAGGGGCCGTGGAGCACTGTGATGACAGTGGTCATCTAGAATTGTGATGAAATATACCAGGGAGCATTGTGATGACAGGGGTCATGGATCACCGCAATTATAGGGGCCAGGGAGCATTGTGAATACAAAGATCATGGAGCATTGAGATGACAGGGGTCATGGATCATTGTGATGACAAGGGTCCTGGAACCTTGTGATGACACGGTTCATGGAGCATTGTGATGACACGGGCATGGAGCATTATGATGACAAGAGTTCTGGAGCATTGTGATGAAAAGGGTATGGAGCACTGTGATTACAGGGGACCAGGAGCATTGTGATTACATGGGCAGTGCATATTGTGATGACAGGGGTTCATGGAGCACTGTGATGACAAGTGTCATGGAACATTGTGATGACAGGGTTCATGGAGCATTGTGATGAGAGGGGCCTTGGAGCATTATGATGATAGGCGTCATGGGGTATTGTGATGAGAGTGGTCATAGAACATTGTGATGAAAGGGATCATGGAGCAATGTGATTACAGGGGCCATGGAGCATTTTGAATGCATAGTCCATGGAGCAGTGTGATGACAGGGGTCATGGAGCATTGTGATGAATGTGGTCATAGTTCATTGTGATGATAAGTGTCCAGGAACATTGTGATGACATGGATCATGGAGCATTGTGATGACAAGGGCCATGGCGAATTGTGATGACAGGTGTCATGGGGCATTGTGATGACAGTGGTCATCGAGAATTATGAGGAAAGGTAACATGGAGCACTGTGATAACAGGGGCCATGGAGCATTGTGATGAAAAAGGCCATGGAGCATTTTGATGACAAGTGTCATGGAGCATTGTGATGAGACGGGCATGGAGCATTATGATGCCAAGAGTTCTGGAGCATTGCGTTGACAAGGGCATGGAGCATTGTGATGACAAGGGCCATGGCCAATTCTGATGACAGGTGTCATCGGGCATTGTGATGACAGAGGTTATCTAGCATTGTGATGAAAGGTACAATGGATCAATGTGATAACAGGGGCCATGGAGCATTGTGATGATAAAGGCCATGGAGCATTTTAATGAAAAGTGTCATGGAGAATTGTGATGAGACGGGCATGGAGCATTATGATGACAAGAGTTCTGGAGCATTGCGTTGACAAGGGAATGGAGCATTGTGATTACAGGGACCATGGAGGACAGTGATGACATCTGTCATGGATCATTGTGCTGACAGGGGCCATGGAGCATTGTGATGACAGGTATAATGTGGCATTGTAATGACAGTGGTCATAGAGCATTGTGATGAAATGGATCATGGAGCAATGTGATTACAGGGACCATGTAGCATTGCGAATGCATAGGCTATGGAGCATTGTGATGACAGGAGTCAAGGAGCATTGTGATGTAAGTGGTCATGGATCATTGTGATGACAAGTGTCCTGGACCATTGTGATGACACGGGTCATGGAGCATTGTGATGGCAAGGGCCATGGCGAATTGTGATGACATGTGTCTTGGGGCATTGTGATGACAGTGGTCATCTAGAATTGTGATAAAAGGTATCATGGAGCACTGTGATGACAGGGGCCATGGAGTATTGTAATGACAAGGCAATGGAACATTGTGATGACAAGTATCATGGAGCTTTGTGATGACACGAGCATTCATCATTATGATGACAAGAGTTCTGGAGCATTGTGATGACAAGGGCATGGAGCATTGTGATTACAGGGTCATGGAGCATTGTGATGACAACTGTCATGGAACATTGTGATGACAGGGTTCATGGAGCATTGTGATGACAAGTGCGATGGCGAATTGTGATGACAGGTGTCATGGGGCATTGTGTTGAAAGGGGCATGGAGCATTGTGACGACAATGGTCATGGAGCATTGTGATGACTGGTATCATGGAGCATTGTTCTGAGAAAGGTCATGGGGCAGTGTAATGACAAGTATCATGGAGGATGTGATGAAAGGAGTCATGGAGCATTGTGATTAAATGGATCATGAGGCATTTTGATGACAAGAGTCATGGAACATTGTGATGACAGGGCTAATGGAGCATTGTGATGACAAGGGCTATGGAGCATTGTGATGACAAGGGCTATGGAGCATTGTGATGACAGGTGTCATGCAGCATTGTGATGAAAGGGGTCATGGATCACTACGATGACATGTGTAATGGAGCATTGTGATGATATGGACATGGAGCATTGTGATAACAGGGGCCAGGGAGCTTTGAGATGACAGGAGCAGGGAACATTCTGATGACAGCAGTCTTGTATCATTGTGATGATACCTGTCATGGAACATTGTGCTGACAGGGGCTATAGAGCATTTTGATGACAGCTGTCATGTGGCATTGTGATGACAGTGGTCATAGAGCATTGTGATGAAAAGGATCATGGAGCAATGTGATTACAGGGGCCATGGAGCATTGTGAATACATAGGCCATGGAGCATTGTGATGACAGGGGTCAAGGAGCATTGTGATGAAAGTGGACATGGAGCACTGTGATGACACGGGCATGCAGCATTATGATGACAAGAGTTCTGGAGCATTGTGATGAAAAGGGTATGGAGAATTGTGATTAAAGGGGACCAGGAGCATTGTGATTACATGGGCAGTGAATATTGTGATGACAGGGGTCATGGAGCACTGTGATGACTAGTGTCATGGAACATTGTGATGAGAGGGATCATGGAGCACTGTGATGAGAGGGGCCTTGGAGCATTATGATGATAGGCGTCATGGGACATTGTGATGACAGCGGTCTTGGAGCATTGTGATGAAAGGGATCATGGAGCAATGTGATTACAGGGGCCATGGAGCATTGTGAATGCATAGGCCATGGAGCAATGAAATGACAGGGGTCAAGAAGCATTGTGATGTAAGTTGTCATGGAGCATTGTGATGACAAGTGTCCATGAACATTGTGATGACATGGTTCATGGAGCTTTGTGATGACAAGTGCCATGGCGAATTGTGATGACAGGTGTCATGGGGCATTGTGATGACAGTGGTCATGTAGAATTGTAATGAAAGGTAACATGGAGGACTCTGACGACAGGGGCCGTGGAGCACTGTGATGACAGTGGTCATCTAGAATTGTGATGAAATATACCAGGGAGCATTGTGATGACAGGGGTCATGGATCACCGCAATTATAGGGGCCAGGGAGCATTGTGAATACAAAGATCATGGAGCATTGAGATGACAGGGGTCATGGATCATTGTGATGACAAGGGTCCTGGAACCTTGTGATGACACGGTTCATGGAGCATTGTGATGACAAGGTTCTTCAAGCGTTGTGGTGACACGGGCATGGAGCATTATGATGACAAGAGTTCTGGAGCATTGTGATGAAAAGGGTATGGAGCACTGTGATTACAGGAGACCAGGAGCATTGTGATTACATGGGCAGTGAATATTGTGATGACAGGGGTTCATGGAGCTCTGTGATGACAAGTGTCATGGAACATTGTGATGACAGGGTTCATGGAGCATGGTGATGAGAGGGGCCTTGGAGCATTATGATGATACGCGTCATGGGGCCTTGTGATGACAGCGGTCTTGGAGCATTGTGATGAAAGGGATCATGGAGCAATGTGATTACAGGGGCCATGGAGCATTTTGAATGCATAGGCCATGGAGCAGTGTGATGACAGGGGTCATGGAGCATTGTGATGAATGTGGTCATAGTTCATTGTGATGATAAGTGTCCAGGAACATTGTGATGACATGGATCATGGAGCATTGTGATGACAAGGGCCATGGCGAATTGTGATGACAGGTGTCATGGGGCATTGTGATGACAGTGGTCATCTAGAATTGTGATGAAAGGTAACATGGAGCACTGTGATAACAGGGGCCATGGAGCATTGTGATGACAAAGGCCATGGAGCATTTTGATGACAAGTGTCATGGAGCATTGTGATGAGACGGGCATGGAGCATTATGATGCCCAGAGTTCTGGAGCATTGTGGTGACAAGGGCATGGAGCATTGTGATGACAAGGGCCATGGCCAATTCTGATGACAGGTGTCATCGGGCATTGTGATGACAGAGGTTATCTAGCATTGTGATGAAAGGTACAATGGATCAATGTGATAACAGGGGCCATGGAGCATTGTGATGATAAAGGCAATGGAGCATTTTAATGAAAAGTGTCATGGAGAATTGTGATGAGACGGGCATGGAGCATTATGATGACAAGAGTTCTGGAGCATTGCGTTGACAAGGGAATGGAGCATTGTGATTACAGGGACCATGGAGGATAGTGGTGACATCTGTCATGGAACATTGTGATGACAGTGGTCATGGAGCATTGTAATGACAGGGGCCATGGAGCATTGTGATGACAGGGGTCATGGGGCATTGTGATGACAGTGGTCATGGAGCATTGTGATGAAAGGGGTCATGGAGCACTGTGATCACAGGGGCCATGTATAATTGTGATGACAAAGACCATGGAGCATAGTGATGACAGTTGTCATGGAGCATTGTGTTGAAAGGGGCATGGAGCATTGTGACGACAATGGTCATGGAGCATTGTGATGACTGGTATCATGGAGCATTGTTCTGAAAAAGGTCATGGGGCAGTGTAATGACAAGTATCATGGAGGATGTGATGAAAGGAGTCATGGAGCATTGTGATTAAATGGATCATGAGGCATTTTGATGACAAGAGTCATGGAACATTGTGATGACAGGGCTAATGGAGCATTGTGATGACAAGGGCTATGGAGCATTGTGATGACTGGGGTCATGGAGCATTGTGATGAAAGGGGTCATGGATCACATCGATGACATGGGTAATGGAGCATTGTGATGATATGAGCATGGAGCATTGTGATGACAGGGGCCAGGGAGCATTGAGAATGACAAGGGCAGGGAACATTGTGATGACAGCAGTCATGGATCATTGTGATGATACCTGTCATGGAACATTGTGCTGACAGGGGCTATAGAGCATTGTGATGACAGGTGTCATGTGGCATTGTGATGACAGTGGTCATAGAGCATTGTGATGAAAGTGGTCATGGAGAACTGTGATGACAAGGGAATGGAGCATTATGATGACAAGAGTTCTGGAGCATTGTGATGACAAGGGTATGGAGCATTGTGATTACAGGGGACCAGGAGCATTGTGATTACATGGGCAGTGAATATTGTGATGACAGGGGTCATGGAGCACTGTGATGACTAGTGTCATGGAACATTGTGATGACAGGGATCATGGAGCATTGTGATGAGAGGGGCCTTGGAGCATTATGATGATAGGCGTCATGGGGCATTGTGATGACAGCGGTCTTGGAGTATTGTGATGAAAGGGATCATGGAGCAATGTGATTACAGGAGCCATGGAGCATTGTGAATGCATAGGCCATGGAGCAATGGAATGACAGGGGTCAAGGAGCATTGTGATGTAAGTTGTCATGGAGCATTGTGATGACTCTTGTCCATGAACATTGTGATGACATGGTTCATGGAGCATTGTGATGACAGGTGTCATATGGAATTGTGATGAGAGCGGTCATATAGAATTGTGATTAAAGGTATCAGGGAGGACTCTGATAACAGGGGCCGTGGAGCACTGTGATGACAGTGGTCATCTAGAATTGTGATGAAATATACCAGGGAGCATTGTGATGACAGGGGTCATGGATCACCGCAATTATAGAGGCCATGGAGCATTGTGAATACAAAGATCATGGAGCATTGAGATGACAGGGGTCACGGATCATTGTGATGACAAGGGTCCTGGAACCTTGTGATGACACGGTTCATGGAGCATTGTGATGACAAGGTTCTTCAAGCATTGTGATGACACGGGCATGGAGCATTATGATGACAAGAGTTCTGGAGCATTGTGATGACAAGGGTATGGAGCACTATGATTACAGGGGACCAGGAGCATTGTGATTACATGGGCAGTGAATATTGTGATGACAGGGGTCATGGAGCACTGTGATGACTAGTGTCATGGAACATTGTGATGACAGGGATCATGGAGCATTGTGATGAGAGGGGCCTTAGAGCATTATGATGATAGGCGTCATGGGGCATTGTGATGACAGCGGTCTTGGAGCATTGTGATGAAAGGGATCATGGAGCAATGTGCTTACAGGAGCCATGGAGCATTGTGAATGCATAGGCCATGGAGCAATGAAATGACAGGGGTCAAGGAGCATTGTGATGTAAGTTGTCATGGAGCATTGTGATGACAAGTGTCCATGAACATTGTGATGACATGGTTCATGGAGCATTGTGATGACAAGTGCCATGGCGAATTGTGATGACAGGTGTCATGGGGCATTGTGATGACAGTGGTCATGTAGAATTGTAATGAAAGGTATCATGGAGGACTCTGATGACAGGGGCCGTGGAGCACTGTGATGACAGTGGTCATCTAGAATTGTGATGAAATATACCAGGGAGCATTGTGATGACAGGGGTCATGGATCACCGCAATTATAGGGGCCAGGGAGCATTGTGAATACAAAGATCATGGAGCATTGAGATGACAGGGGTCATGGATCATTGTGATGACAAGGGTCCTAGAACCTTGTGATGACACGGTTCATGGAGCATTGTGATGACAAGGTTCTTCAAGCATTGTGATGACACGGGCATGGAGCATTATGATGACAAGAGTTCTGGAGCATTGTGATGAAAAGGGTATGGAGCACTGTGATTACAGGAGACCAGGAGCGTTGTGATTACATGGGCAGTGAATATTGTGATGACAGGGGTTCATGGAGCACTGTGATGACAAGTGTCATGGAACATTGTGATGACAGGGTTCATGGAGCATTGTGATGAGAGGGGCCTTGGAGCATTATGATGATAGGCGTCATGGGGTATTGTGATGAGAGTGGTCATAGAACATCGTGATGAAAGGGATCATGGAGCAATGGGATTACAGGGGCCATGGAGCATTTTGAATGCATAGGCCATGGAGCAGTGTGATGACAGGGGTCATGGATCATTGTGATGACAAGTGTCCTGGACCATTGTGATGACACGGGTCATGGAGCATTTTGATGGCAAGGGCCATGGCGAATTGTGATGACATGTGTCTTGGGGCATTGTGATGACAGTGGTCATCTAGAATTGTGATAAAAGGTATCATGGAGCACTGTGATGACAGGGGCCATGGAGTATTGTAATGACAAGGCCATGGAACCTTGTGATGACAAGTATCATGGAGCTTTGTGATGACACGAGCATTCATCATTATGATGACAAGAGTTCTGGAGCATTGTGATGACAAGGGCATGGAGCATTGTGATTACAGGGTCATGGAGCATTGTGATGACAACTGTCAAGGAACATTGTGATGACAGGGTTCATGGAGCATTGTGATTAAAGGGGCCATGGAGCATTTTGATGATAAGGGCAGGCGAACATTTTGATTACATTGGTAATGGAGCATTGTGATGACATGGGCAGGGAACATTGTGAAGACAGGTGTAATGGAACATTATGATTACAGGGGAAATGGAGCATTTTGATGACATGGGCAGACAACATTGTGATGACAGGTGTCATGGAGCATTGTGATGACAATTGTCATGGAACGTTGTGCTGACAGGGGTCATGGAGCATTGTGATGAATGTGGTCATAGTTCATTGTGATGATAAGTGTCCAGGAACATTGTGATGACATGGATCATGGAGCATTGTGATGACAAGGGCCATGGCGAATTGTGATGACAGGTGTCATGGGGCATTGTGATGACAGTGGTCATCTAGAATTGTGATGAAAGGTAACATGGAGCACTGTGATAACAGGGGCCATGGAGCATTGTGATGACAAAGGCCATGGAGCATTTTGATGACAAGTGTCATGGAGCATTGTGATGAGACGGGCATGGAGCATTATGATGCCCAGAGTTCTGGAGCATTGTGGTGACAAGGGCATGGAGCATTGTGATGACAAGGGCCATGGCCAATTCTGATGACAGGTGTCATCGGGCATTGTGATGACAGAGGTTATCTAGCATTGTGATGAAAGGTACAATGGATCAATGTGATAACAGGGGCCATGGAGCATTGTGATGATAAAGGCCATGGAGCATTTTAATGAAAAGTGTCATGGAGAATTGTGATGAGACGGGCATGGAGCATTATGATGACAAGAGTTCTGGAGCATTGCGTTGACAAGGGAATGGAGCATTGTGATTACAGGGACCATGGAGGATAGTGGTGACATCTGTCATGGAACATTGTGATGACAGTGGTCATGGAGCATTGTAATGACAGGGGCCATGGAGCATTGTGATGACAGGGGTCATGGGGCATTGTGATGACAGTGGTCATGGAGCATTGTGATGAAAGGGGTCATGGAGCACTGTGATCACAGGGGCCATGTATAATTGTGATGACAAAGACCATGGAGCATAGTGATGACAGTTGTCATGGAGCATTGTGTTGAAAGGGGCATGGAGCATTGTGACGACAATGGTCATGGAGCATTGTGATGACTGGTATCATGGAGCATTGTTCTGAAAAAGGTCATGGGGCAGTGTAATGACAAGTATCATGGAGGATGTGATGAAAGGAGTCATGGAGCATTGTGATTAAATGGATCATGAGGCATTTTGATGACAAGAGTCATGGAACATTGTGATGACAGGGCTAATGGAGCATTGTGATGACAAGGGCTATGGAGCATTGTGATGACTGGGGTCATGGAGCATTGTGATGAAAGGGGTCATGGATCACATCGATGACATGGGTAATGGAGCATTGTGATGATATGAGCATGGAGCATTGTGATGACAGGGGCCAGGGAGCATTGAGAATGACAAGGGCAGGGAACATTGTGATGACAGCAGTCATGGATCATTGTGATGATACCTGTCATGGAACATTGTGCTGACAGGGGCTATAGAGCATTGTGATGACAGGTGTCATGTGGCATTGTGATGACAGTGGTCATAGAGCATTGTGATGAAAGTGGTCGTGGAGAACTGTGATGACAAGGGAATGGAGCATTATGATGACAAGAGTTCTGGAGCATTGTGATGACAAGGGTATGGAGCATTGTGATTACAGGGGACCAGGAGCATTGTGATTACATGGGCAGTGAATATTGTGATGACAGGGGTCATGGAGCACTGTGATGACTAGTGTCATGGAACATTGTGATGACAGGGATCATGGAGCATTGTGATGAGAGGGGCCTTGGAGCATTATGATGATAGGCGTCATGGGGCATTGTGATGACAGCGGTCTTGGAGTATTGTGATGAAAGGGATCATGGAGCAATGTGATTACAGGAGCCATGGAGCATTGTGAATGCATAGGCCATGGAGCAATGGAATGACAGGGGTCAAGGAGCATTGTGATGTAAGTTGTCATGGAGCATTGTGATGACTCTTGTCCATGAACATTGTGATGACATGGTTCATGGAGCATTGTGATGACAGGTGTCATGTGGAATTGTGATGAGAGCGGTCATATAGAATTGTGATTAAAGGTATCAGGGAGGACTCTGATAACAGGGGCCGTGGAGCACTGTGATGACAGTGGTCATCTAGAATTGTGATGAAGTATACCAGGGAGCATTGTGATGACAGGGGTCATGGATCACCGCAATTATAGAGGCCATGGAGCATTGTGAATACAAAGATCATGGAGCATTGAGATGACAGGGGTCACGGATCATTGTGATGACAAGGGTCCTGGAACCTTGTGATGACACGGTTCATGGAGCATTGTGATGACAAGGTTCTTCAAGCATTGTGATGACACGGGCATGGAGCATTATGATGACAAGAGTTGTGGAGCATTGTGATGACAAGGGTATGGAGCACTATGATTACAGGGGACCAGGAGCATTGTGATTACATGGGCAGTGAATATTGTGATGACAGGGGTCATGGAGCACTGTGATGACTAGTGTCATGGAACATTGTGATGACAGGGATCATGGAGCATTGTGATGAGAGGGGCCTTAGAGCATTATGATGATAGGCGTCATGGGGCATTGTGATGACAGCGGTCTTGGAGCATTGTGATGAAAGGGATCATGGAGCAATGTGCTTACAGGAGCCATGGAGCATTGTGAATGCATAGGCCATGGAGCAATGAAATGACAGGGGTCAAGGAGCATTGTGATGTAAGTTGTCATGGAGCATTGTGATGACTATTGTCCATGAACATTGTGATGACATGGTTCATGGAGCATTGTGATGACAAGTGCCATGGCGAATTGTGATGACAGGTGTCATGGGGCATTGTGATGACAGTGGTCATGTAGAATTGTAATGAAAGGTATCATGGAGGACTCTGACGACAGGGGCCGTGGAGCACTGTGATGACAGTGGTCATCTAGAATTGTGATGAAATATACCAGGGAGCATTGTGATGACAGGGGTCATGGATCACCGCAATTATAGGGGCCAGGGAGCATTGTGAATACAAAGATCATGGAGCATTGAGATGACAGGGGTCATGGATCATTGTGATGACAAGGGTCCTAGAACCTTGTGATGACACGGTTCATGGAGCATTGTGATGACAAGGTTCTTCAAGCATTGTGATGACACGGGCATGGAGCATTATGATGACAAGAGTTCTGGAGCATTGTGATGAAAAGGGTATGGAGCACTGTGATTACAGGAGACCAGGAGCATTGTGATTACATGGGCAGTGAATATTGTGATGACAGGGGTTCATGGAGCACTGTGATGACAAGTGTCATGGAACATTGTGATGACAGGGTTCATGGAGCATTGTGATGAGAGGGGCCTTGGAGCATTATGATGATAGGCGTCATGGGGTATTGTGATGAGAGTGGTCATAGAACATCGTGATGAAAGGGATCATGGAGCAATGTGATTACAGGGGCCATGGAGCATTTTGAATGCATAGGCCATGGAGCAGTGTGATGACAGGGGTCATGGATCATTGTGATAAAAAGTGTCCTGGACCATTGTGATGACACGGGTCATGGAGCATTGTGATGGCAAGGGCCATGGCGAATTGTGATGACATGTGTCTTGGGGCATTGTGATGACAGTGGTCATGTAGAATTGTGATAAAAGGTATCATGGAGCACTGTGATGACAGGGGCCATGGAGTATTGTAATGACAAGGCCATGGAACATTGTGATGACAAGTATCATGGAGCTTTGTGATGACACGAGCATTCATCATTATGATGACAAGAGTTCTGGAGCATTGTGATGACAAGGGAATGGAGCATTGTGATTACAGGGTCATGGAGCATTGTGATGACAATTGTCATGGAACGTTGTGCTGACAGGGATCATGGAGCATTGTGATGAGACGGTCATTGGAGCATTGTGATGACAGGCGTACTGGAGCCTTCTGAGGAAAGGTGTCATGAGTCATTGTGATTACAGCGATCATGGAACATTGTGATGACAGTGGTCATGGAGCATTGTAATGACAGGGGCCATGGAGCATTGTGATGACAGGGGTCATGGGGCATTGTGATGACAGTGGTCATGGAGCATTGTGATGAAAGGGGTCATGGAGCACTGTGATCACAGGGGCCATGTATAATTGTGATGACAAAGGCCATGGAGCATTGTGATGACAGTTGTCATGGAGCATTGTGTTGAAAGGGGCATGGAGTATTGTGACGACAATGGTCATGGAGCATTGTGATGACTGGTATCATGGAGCATTGTTCTGAAAGAGGTCATGGGGCAGTGTAATGACAAGTATCATGGAGGATGTGATGAAAGGAGTCATGGAGCATTGTGATTAAATGGATCATGAGGCATTTTGATGACAAGAGTCATGGAACATTGTGATGACAGGGCTAATGGAGCATTGTGATGACAAGGGCTATGGAGCATTGTGATGAATGGGGTCATGGGGCATGGTGATGACAGTGGTCATGGAGCATTGTGATGACAAAGACCACGGAGCATTGTGATGACAGGTGTCATGCAGCATTGTGATGAAAGGGGTCATGGATCACTACGATGACATGGGTAATGGAGCATTGTGATGATACGGGCATGGAGCATTGTGATGACAGGGGTCATGCAGCATTGTGATGACAGGGGCCATGCAGCATTTTGATGACATGGGCATGGAGCATAGTGATGACAAGAGTTCTGGAGCATTTTGATGACGAGGGCATGGATCATTTTGATGACAGGGGCCATGAAGCATTGAGATGACAAGGGAATGGAGCATTGTGATGAAAGCGGTCCTCGAGAATTGTGAGGAAACGGGTCATGGATTATTGTGATGGAAGGGTTCCTGGAGCATTCTGATGACAAGTGCCATGGAGCATTTTAATGAAAGGGGTACTGGAGCATTGTACAGAAATGGTTCATGGATCATCGTGATTACACGGATCATGGAATATTGTGATGACAAGGGTTTCGGAGCATTGCGACGACAGGGGTCATGGAGCATTGTAATAGCAGGGGTGATGGGGCATTGTGATGACAGGGGCATGGAGCATTGTGATGACAGAAGTCATAGAATATTGTGATGACAAGGGCCATGGAGCATTGTCATGAAAGGTCTTATCTGGCATTGTGATGAGAGTGGTCATGGAGCATTGTGATAAAAGTTGTCCTGAAGCACTGTTATTACAGGGGCCATGTAGAATTTTGATGACAAAGGCCATGGAGCATTGTGATGACAGGCATCATGGAGCAATTTGATGAAAGTGGTCATGGAGCATTGTGATGAAATGCGCCATGGAACATTGTGAAGACAAGTGTCCTGGAGCATTGTGATGACAAGGGCCATGGCCAATTCTGATGACAGGTGTCATGGAGCATTGTGATGACAGTGGTCATCTATCATTATGATGAAAGGTATCACGGAGCACTGTGATGACAGGGGCCATGGAGCATTGTGATGACACGGGCATGGAGCATTATGATGAGAAGTGATCTGGAGCATTGCGATGACAAGGGTATGGAGCATTGTGATTACAGGGACCATGGAGCATTGTGAATGCATAGGCCATGGAGCAATGAAATGACAGGGGTCAAGGAGCATTGTGATGTAAGTTGTCATGGAGCATTGTCATGACTATTGTCCATGAACATTGTGATGACATGGTTCATGGAGCATTGTGATGACAAGTGCCATGGCGAATTGTGATGACAGGTGTCATGCGGCATTGTGATGACAGTGGTCATGTAGAATTGTAATGAACGGTATCATGGAGGACTCTGACGACAGGGGCCGTGGAGCACTGTGATGACAGTGGTCATCTAGAATTGTGATGAAATATACCAGGGAGCATTGTGATGACAGGGGTCATGGATCACCGCAATTATAGGGGCCAGGGAGCATTGTGAATACAAAGATCATGGAGCATTGAGATGACAGGGGTCATGGATCATTGTGATGACAAGGGTCCTGGAACCTTGTGATGACACGGTTCATGGAGCATTGTGATGACACGGGCATGGAGCATTATGATGACAAGAGTTCTGGAGCACTGTGATGAAAAGGGTATGGAGCACTGTGATTACAGGGGACCAGGAGCATTGTGATTACATGGGCAGTGCATATTGTGATGACAGGGGTTCATGGAGCACTGTGATGACAAGTGTCATGGAACATTGTGATGACAGGGTTCATGGAGCATTGTGATGAGAGGGGCCTTGGAGCATTATGATGATAGGCGTCATGGGGTATTGTGATGAGAGTGGTCATAGAACATTGTGATGAAAGGGATCATGGAGCAATGTGATTACAGGGGCCATGGAGCATTTTGAATGCATAGTCCATGGAGCAGTGTGATGACAGGGGTCATGGAGCATTGTGATGAATGTGGTCATAGTTCATTGTGATGATAAGTGTCCAGGAACATTGTGATGACATGGATCATGGAGCATTGTGATGACAAGGGCCATGGCGAATTGTGATGACAGGTGTCATGGGGCATTGTGATGACAGTGGTCATCGAGAATTATGAGGAAAGGTAACATGGAGCACTGTGATAACAGGGGCCATGGAGCATTGTGATGACAAAGGCCATGGAGCATTTTGATGACAAGTGTCATGGAGCATTGTGATGAGACGGGCATGGAGCATTATGATGCCAAGAGTTCTGGAGCATTGCGTTGACAAGGGCATGGAGCATTGTGATGACAAGGGCCATGGCCAATTCTGATGACAGGTGTCATCGGGCATTGTGATGACAGAGGTTATCTAGCATTGTGATGAAAGGTACAATGGATCAATGTGATAACAGGGGCCATGGAGCATTGTGATGATAAAGGCCATGGAGCATTTTAATGAAAAGTGTCATGGAGAATTGTGATGAGACGGGCATGGAGCATTATGATGCCAAGAGTTCTGGAGCATTGCGTTGACAAGGGAATGGAGCATTGTGATTACAGGGACCATGGAGGAGATTGATGACATCTGTCATGGAACATTGTGCTGAAAGGGGCCATGGAGCATTGTGATGACAGGTATAATGTGGCATTGTAATGACAGTGGTCATAGAGCATTGTGATGAAATGGATCATGGAGCAATGTGATTACAGGGACCATGTAGCATTGCGAATGCATAGGCTATGGAGCATTGTGATGACAGGAGTCAAGGAGCATTGTGATGTAAGTGGTCATGGATCATTGTGATGACAAGTGTCCTGGACCATTGTGATGACACGGGTCATGGAGCATTGTGATGGCAAGGGCCATGGCGAATTGTGATGACATGTGTCTTGGGGCATTGTGATGACAGTGGTCATCTAGAATTGTGATAAAAGGTATCATGGAGCACTGTGATGACAGGGGCCATGGAGTATTGTAATGACAAGGCAATGGAACATTGTGATGACAAGTATCATGGAGCTTTGTGATGACACGAGCATTCATCATTATGATGACAAGAGTTCTGGAGCATTGTGATGACAAGGGCATGGAGCATTGTGATTACAGGGTCATGGAGCATTGTGATGACAACTGTCATGGAACATTGTGATGACAGGGTTCATGGAGCATTGTGATGACAAGTGCGATGGCGAATTGTGATGACAGGTGTCATGGGGCATTGTGTTGAAAGGGGCATGGAGCATTGTGACGACAATGGTCATGGAGCATTGTGATGACTGGTATCATGGAGCATTGTTCTGAGAAAGGTCATGGGGCAGTGTAATGACAAGTATCATGGAGGATGTGATGAAAGGAGTCATGGAGCATTGTGATTAAATGGATCATGAGGCATTTTGATGACAAGAGTCATGGAACATTGTGATGACAGGGCTAATGGAGCATTGTGATGACAAGGGCTATGGAGCATTGTGATGACAAGGGCTATGGAGCATTGTGATGACAGGTGTCATGCAGCATTGTGATGAAAGGGGTCATGGATCACTACGATGACATGTGTAATGGAGCATTGTGATGATATGGACATGGAGCATTGTGATAACAGGGGCCAGGGAGCTTTGAGATGACAGGAGCAGGGAACATTCTGATGACAGCAGTCTTGTATCATTGTGATGATACCTGTCATGGAACATTGTGCTGACAGGGGCTATAGAGCATTGTGATGACAGGTGTCATGTGGCATTGTGATGACAGTGGTCATAGAGCATTGTGATGAAAAGGATCATGGAGCAATGTGATTACAGGGGCCATGGAGCATTGTGAATACATAGGCCATGGAGCATTGTGATGACAGGGGTCAAGGAGCATTGTGATGAAAGTGGACATGGAGCACTGTGATGACACGGGCATGCAGCATTATGATGACAAGAGTTCTGGAGCATTGTGATGAAAAGGGTATGGAGAATTGTGATTAAAGGGGACCAGGAGCATTGTGATTACATGGGCAGTGAATATTGTGATGACAGGGGTCATGGAGCACTGTGATGACTAGTGTCATGGAACATTGTGATGAGAGGGATCATGGAGCACTGTGATGAGAGGGGCCTTGGAGCATTATGATGATAGGCGTCATGGGACATTGTGATGACAGCGGTCTTGGAGCATTGTGATGAAAGGGATCATGGAGCAATGTGATTACAGGGGCCATGGAGCATTGTGAATGCATAGGCCATGGAGCAATGAAATGACAGGGGTCAAGGAGCATTGTGATGTAAGTTGTCATGGAGCATTGTGATGACAAGTGTCCATGAACATTGTGATGACATGGTTCATGGAGCTTTGTGATGACAAGTGCCATGGCGAATTGTGATGACAGGTGTCATGGGGCATTGTGATGACAGTGGTCATGTAGAATTGTAATGAAAGGTAACATGGAGGACTCTGACGACAGGGGCCGTGGAGCACTGTGATGACAGTGGTCATCTAGAATTGTGATGAAATATACCAGGGAGCATTGTGATGACAGGGGTCATGGATCACCGCAATTATAGGGGCCAGGGAGCATTGTGAATACAAAGATCATGGAGCATTGAGATGACAGGGGTCATGGATCATTGTGATGACAAGGGTCCTGGAACCTTGTGATGACACGGTTCATGGAGCATTGTGATGACAAGGTTCTTCAAGCGTTGTGGTGACACGGGCATGGAGCATTATGATGACAAGAGTTCTGGAGCATTGTGATGAAAAGGGTATGGAGCACTGTGATTACAGGAGACCAGGAGCATTGTGATTACATGGGCAGTGAATATTGTGATGACAGGGGTTCATGGAGCTCTGTGATGACAAGTGTCATGGAACATTGTGATGACAGGGTTCATGGAGCATGGTGATGAGAGGGGCCTTGGAGCATTATGATGATACGCGTCATGGGGCCTTGTGATGACAGCGGTCTTGGAGCATTGTGATGAAAGGGATCATGGAGCAATGTGATTACAGGGGCCATGGAGCATTTTGAATGCATAGGCCATGGAGCAGTGTGATGACAGGGGTCATGGAGCATTGTGATGAATGTGGTCATAGTTCATTGTGATGATAAGTGTCCAGGAACATTGTGATGACATGGATCATGGAGCATTGTGATGACAAGGGCCATGGCGAATTGTGATGACAGGTGTCATGGGGCATTGTGATGACAGTGGTCATCTAGAATTGTGATGAAAGGTAACATGGAGCACTGTGATAACAGGGGCCATGGAGCATTGTGATGACAAAGGCCATGGAGCATTTTGATGACAAGTGTCATGGAGCATTGTGATGAGACGGGCAAGGAGCATTATGATGCCCAGAGTTCTGGAGCATTGTGGTGACAAGGGCATGGAGCATTGTGATGACAAGGGCCATGGCCAATTCTGATGACAGGTGTCATCGGGCATTGTGATGACAGAGGTTATCTAGCATTGTGATGAAAGGTACAATGGATCAATGTGATAACAGGGGCCATGGAGCATTGTGATGATAAAGGCCATGGAGCATTTTAATGAAAAGTGTCATGGAGAATTGTGATGAGACGGGCATGGAGCATTATGATGACAAGAGTTCTGGAGCATTGCGTTGACAAGGGAATGGAGCATTGTGATTACAGGGACCATGGAGGATAGTGGTGACATCTGTCATGGAACATTGTGATGACAGTGGTCATGGAGCATTGTAATGACAGGGGCCATGGAGCATTGTGATGACAGGGGTCATGGGGCATTGTGATGACAGTGGTCATGGAGCATTGTGATGAAAGGGGTCATGGAGCACTGTGATCACAGGGGCCATGTATAATTGTGATGACAAAGACCATGGAGCATTGTGATGACAGTTGTCATGGAGCATTGTGTTGAAAGGGGCATGGAGCATTGTGACGACAATGGTCATGGAGCATTGTGATGACTGGTATCATGGAGCATTGTTCTGAAAAAGGTCATGGGGCAGTGTAATGACAAGTATCATGGAGGATGTGATGAAAGGAGTCATGGAGCATTGTGATTAAATGGATCATGAGGCATTTTGATGACAAGAGTCATGGAACATTGTGATGACAGGGCTAATGGAGCATTGTGATGACAAGGGCTATGGAGCATTGTGATGACTGGGGTCATGGAGCATTGTGATGAAAGGGGTCATGGATCACATCGATGACATGGGTAATGGAGCATTGTGATGATATGAGCATGGAGCATTGTGATGACAGGGGCCAGGGAGCATTGAGAATGACAAGGGCAGGGAACATTGTGATGACAGCAGTCATGGATCATTGTGATGATACCTGTCATGGAACATTGTGCTGACAGGGGCTATAGAGCATTGTGATGACAGGTGTCATGTGGCATTGTGATGACAGTGGTCATAGAGCATTGTGATGAAAGTGGTCATGGAGAACTGTGATGACAAGGGAATGGAGCATTATGATGACAAGAGTTCTGGAGCATTGTGATGACAAGGGTATGGAGCATTGTGATTACAGGGGACCAGGAGCATTGTGATTACATGGGCAGTGAATATTGTGATGACAGGGGTCATGGAGCACTGTGATGACTAGTGTCATGGAACATTGTGATGACAGGGATCATGGAGCATTGTGATGAGAGGGGCCTTGGAGCATTATGATGATAGGCGTCATGGGGCATTGTGATGACAGCGGTCTTGGAGTATTGTGATGAAAGGGATCATGGAGCAATGTGATTACAGGAGCCATGGAGCATTGTGAATGCATAGGCCATGGAGCAATGGAATGACAGGGGTCAAGGAGCATTGTGATGTAAGTTGTCATGGAGCATTGTGATGACTCTTGTCCATGAACATTGTGATGACATGGTTCATGGAGCATTGTGATGACAGGTGTCATATGGAATTGTGATGAGAGCGGTCATATAGAATTGTGATTAAAGGTATCAGGGAGGACTCTGATAACAGGGGCCGTGGAGCACTGTGATGACAGTGGTCATCTAGAATTGTGATGAAATATACCAGGGAGCATTGTGATGACAGGGGTCATGGATCACCGCAATTATAGAGGCCATGGAGCATTGTGAATACAAAGATCATGGAGCATTGAGATGACAGGGGTCACGGATCATTGTGATGACAAGGGTCCTGGAACCTTGTGATGACACGGTTCATGGAGCATTGTGATGACAAGGTTCTTCAAGCATTGTGATGACACGGGCATGGAGCATTATGATGACAAGAGTTCTGGAGCATTGTGATGACAAGGGTATGGAGCACTATGATTACAGGGGACCAGGAGCATTGTGATTACATGGGCAGTGAATATTGTGATGACAGGGGTCATGGAGCACTGTGATGACTAGTGTCATGGAACATTGTGATGACAGGGATCATGGAGCATTGTGATGAGAGGGGCCTTAGAGCATTATGATGATAGGCGTCATGGGGCATTGTGATGACAGCGGTCTTGGAGCATTGTGATGAAAGGGATCATGGAGCAATGTGCTTACAGGAGCCATGGAGCATTGTGAATGCATAGGCCATGGAGCAATGAAATGACAGGGGTCAAGGAGCATTGTGATGTAAGTTGTCATGGAGCATTGTGATGACAAGTGTCCATGAACATTGTGATGACATGGTTCATGGAGCATTGTGATGACAAGTGCCATGGCGAATTGTGATGACAGGTGTCATGGGGCATTGTGATGACAGTGGTCATGTAGAATTGTAATGAAAGGTATCATGGAGGACTCTGACGACAGGGGCCGTGGAGCACTGTGATGACAGTGGTCATCTAGAATTGTGATGAAATATACCAGGGAGCATTGTGATGACAGGGGTCATGGATCACCGCAATTATAGGGGCCAGGGAGCATTGTGAATACAAAGATCATGGAGCATTGAGATGACAGGGGTCATGGATCATTGTGATGACAAGGGTCCTAGAACCTTGTGATGACACGGTTCATGGAGCATTGTGATGACAAGGTTCTTCAAGCATTGTGATGACACGGGCATGGAGCATTATGATGACAAGAGTTCTGGAGCATTGTGATGACAAGGGTATGGAGCACTGTGATTACAGGAGACCAGGAGCATTGTGATTACATGGGCAGTGAATATTGTGATGACAGGGGTTCATGGAGCACTGTGATGACAAGTGTCATGGAACATTGTGATGACAGGGTTCATGGAGCATTGTGATGAGAGGGGCCTTGGAGCATTATGATGATAGGCGTCATGGGGTATTGTGATGAGAGTGGTCATAGAACATCGTGATGAAAGGGATCATGGAGCAATGGGATTACAGGGGCCATGGAGCATTTTGAATGCATAGGCCATGGAGCAGTGTGATGACAGGGGTCATGGATCATTGTGATGACAAGTGTCCTGGACCATTGTGATGACACGGGTCATGGAGCATTGTGATGGCAAGGGCCATGGCGAATTGTGATGACATGTGTCTTGGGGCATTGTGATGACAGTGGTCATCTAGAATTGTGATAAAAGGTATCATGGAGCACTGTGATGACAGGGGCCATGGAGTATTGTAATGACAAGGCCATGGAACCTTGTGATGACAAGTATCATGGAGCTTTGTGATGACACGAGCATTCATCATTATGATGACAAGAGTTCTGGAGCATTGTGATGACAAGGGCATGGAGCATTGTGATTACAGGGTCATGGAGCATTGTGATGACAACTGTCAAGGAACATTGTGATGACAGGGTTCATGGAGCATTGTGATTAAAGGGGCCATGGAGCATTTTGATGATAAGGGCAGGCGAACATTTTGATTACATTGGTAATGGAGCATTGTGATGACATGGGCAGGGAACATTGTGAAGACAGGTGTAATGGAACATTGTGATTACAGGGGACATGGAGCATTTTGATGACATGGGCAGGCAACATTGTGATGACAGGTGTCATGGAGCATTGTGATGACAATTGTCATGGAACGTTGTGCTGACAGGGATCATGGAGCATTGTGATGAGACGGTCATTGGAGCATTGTGATGACAGGCGTACTGGAGCCTTCTGAGGAAAGGTGTCATGAGTCATTGTGATTACAGCGATCATGGAACATTGTGATGACAGTGGTCATGGAGCATTGTAATGACAGGGGCCATGGAGCATTGTGATGACAGGGGTCATGGGGCATTGTGATGACAGTGGTCATGGAGCATTGTGATGAAAGGGGTCATGGAGCACTGTGATCACAGGGGCCATGTATAATTGTGATAACAAAGGCCATGGAGCATTGTGATGACAGTTGTCATGGAGCATTGTGTTGAAAGGGGCATGGAGCATTGTGACGACAATGGTCATGGAGCATTGTGATGACTGGTATCATGGAGCATTGTTCTGAAAGAGGTCATGGGGCAGTGTAATGACAAGTATCATGGAGGATGTGATGAAAGGAGTCATGGAGCATTGTGATTAAATGGATCATGAGGCATTTTGATGACAAGAGTCATGGAACATTGTGATGACAGGGCTAATGGAGCATTGTGATGACAAGGGCTATGGAGCATTGTGATGAATGGGGTCATGGGGCATGGTGATGACAGTGGTCATGGAGCATTGTGATGACAAAGACCACGGAGCATTGTGATGACAGGTGTCATGCAGCATTGTGATGAAAGGGGTCATGGATCACTACGATGACATGGGTAATGGAGCATTGTGATGATACGGGCATGGAGCATTGTGATGACAGGGGTCATGCAGCATTGTGATGACAGGGGCCATGCAGCATTTTGATGACATGGGCATGGAGCATAGTGATGACAAGAGTTCTGGAGCATTTTGATGACGAGGGCATGGATCATTTTGATGACAGGGGCCATGAAGCATTGAGATGACAAGGGAATGGAGCATTGTGATGAAAGCGGTCCTGGAGAATTGTGAGGAAACGGGTCATGGATTATTGTGATGGAAGGGTTCCTGGAGCATTCTGATGACAAGTGCCATGGAGCATTTTAATGAAAGGGGTACTGGAGCATTGTACAGAAATGGTTCATGGATCATCGTGATTACACGGATCATGGAATATTGTGATGACAAGGGTTTCGGAGCATTGCGACGACAGGGGTCATGGAGCATTGTAATAGCAGGGGTGATGGGGCATTGTGATGACAGGGGCATGGAGCATTGTGATGACAGAAGTCATAGAATATTGTGATGACAAGGGCCATGGAGCATTGTCATGAAAGGTCTTATCTGGCATTGTGATGAGAGTGGTCATGGAGCATTGTGATAAAAGTTGTCCTGAAGCACTGTTATTACAGGGGCCATGTAGAATTTTGATGACAAAGGCCATGGAGCATTGTGATGACAGGCATCATGGAGCAATTTGATGAAAGTGGTCATGGAGCATTGTGATGAAATGCGCCATGGAACATTGTGAAGACAAGTGTCCTGGAGCATTGTGATGACAAGGGCCATGGCCAATTCTGATGACAGGTGTCATGGAGCATTGTGATGACAGTGGTCATCTATCATTATGATGAAAGGTATCACGGAGCACTGTGATGACAGGGGCCATGGAGCATTGTGATGACACGGGCATGGAGCATTATGATGAGAAGTGATCTGGAGCATTGCGATGACAAGGGTATGGAGCATTGTGATTACAGGGACCATGGAGCATTGTGAATGCATAGGCCATGGAGCAATGAAATGACAGGGGTCAAGGAGCATTGTGATGTAAGTTGTCATGGAGCATTGTCATGACTATTGTCCATGAACATTGTGATGACATGGTTCATGGAGCATTGTGATGACAAGTGCCATGGCGAATTGTGATGACAGGTGTCATGCGGCATTGTGATGACAGTGGTCATGTAGAATTGTAATGAACGGTATCATGGAGGACTCTGACGACAGGGGCCGTGGAGCACTGTGATGACAGTGGTCATCTAGAATTGTGATGAAATATACCAGGGAGCATTGTGATGACAGGGGTCATGGATCACCGCAATTATAGGGGCCAGGGAGCATTGTGAATACAAAGATCATGGAGCATTGAGATGACAGGGGTCATGGATCATTGTGATGACAAGGGTCCTGGAACCTTGTGATGACACGGTTCATGGAGCATTGTGATGACAAGGTTCTTCAAGCATTGTGATGACACGGGCATGGAGCATTATGATGACAAGAGTTCTGGAGCATTGTGATGAAAAGGGTATGGAGCACTGTGATTACAGGAGACCAGGAGCATTGTGATTACATGGGCAGTGAATATTGTGATGACAGGTGTTCATGGAGCACTGTGATGACAAGTGTCATGGAACATTGTGATGACAGGGTTCATGGAGCATTGTGATGAGAGGGGCCTTGGAGCATTATGATGATAGGCGTCATGGGGTATTGTGATGAGAGTGGTCATAGAACATTGTGATGAAAGGGATCATGGAGCAATGTGATTACAGGGGCCATGGAGCATTTTGAATGCATAGGCCATGGAGCAGTGTGATGACAGGGGTCATGGAGCATTGTGATGAATGTGGTCATAGTTCATTGTGATGATAAGTGTCCAGGAACATTGTGATGACATGGATCATGGAGCATTGTGATGACAAGGGCCATGGCGAATTGTGATGACAGGTGTCATGGGGCATTGTGATGACAGTGGTCATCGAGAATTATGAGGAAAGGTAACATGGAGCACTGTGATAACAGGGGCCATGGAGCATTGTGATGACAAAGGCCATGGAGCATTTTGATGACAAGTGTCATGGAGCATTGTGATGAGACGGGCATGGAGCATTATGATGCCAAGAGTTCTGGAGCATTGCGTTGACAAGGGCATGGAGCATTGTGATGACAAGGGCCATGGCCAATTCTGATGACAGGTGTCATCGGGCATTGTGATGACAGAGGTTATCTAGCATTGTGATGAAAGGTACAATGGATCAATGTGATAACAGGGGCCATGGAGCATTGTGATGATAAAGGCCATGGAGCATTTTAATGAAAAGTGTCATGGAGAATTGTGATGAGACGGGCATGGAGCATTATGATGACAAGAGTTCTGGAGCATTGCGTTGACAAGGGAATGGAGAATTGTGATTACAGGGACCATGGAGGATAGTGATGACATCTGTCATGGAACATTGTGCTGACAGGGGCCATGGAGCATTGTGATGACAGGTATAATGTGGCATTGTAATGACAGGGGTCATAGAGCATTGTGATGAAATGGATCATGGAGCAATGTGATTACAGGGACCATGTAGCATTGCGAATGCATAGGCTATGGAGCATTGTGATGACAGGAGTCAAGGAGCATTGTGATGTAAGTGGTCATGGATCATTGTGATGACAAGTGTCCTGGACCATTGTGATGACACGGGTCATGGAGCATTGTGATGGCAAGGGCCATGGCGAATTGTGATGACATGTGTCTTGGGGCATTGTGATGACAGTGGTCATCTAGAATTGTGATAAAAGGTATCATGGAGCACTGTGATGACAGGGGCCATGGAGTATTGTAATGACAAGGCAATGGAACATTGTGATGACAAGTATCATGGAGCTTTGTGATGACACGAGCATTCATCATTATGATGACAAGAGTTCTGGAGCATTGTGATGACAAGGGCATGGAGCATTGTGATTACAGGGTCATGGAGCATTGTGATGACAACTGTCATGGAACATTGTGATGACAGGGTTCATGGAGCATTGTGATGACAAGTGCGATGGCGAATTGTGATGACAGGTGTCATGGGGCATTGTGTTGAAAGGGGCATGGAGCATTGTGACGACAATGGTCATGGAGCATTGTGATGACTGGTATCATGGAGCATTGTTCTGAAAAAGGTCATGGGGCAGTGTAATGACAAGTATCATGGAGGATGTGATGAAAGGAGTCATGGAGCATTGTGATTAAATGGATCATGAGGCATTTTGATGACAAGAGTCATGGAACATTGTGATGACAGCGCTAATGGAGCATTGTGATGACAAGGGCTATGGAGCATTGTGATGACAGGTGTCATGCAGCATTGTGATGAAAGGGGTCATGGATCACTACGATGACATGTGTAATGGAGCATTGTGATGATATGGACATGGAGCATTGTGATAACAGGGGCCAGGGAGCATTGAGATGACAAGAGCAGGGAACATTCTGATGACAGCAGTCTTGTATCATTGTGATGATACCTGTCATGGAACATTGTGCTGACAGGGGCTATAGAGCATTGTGATGACAGGTGTCATGTGGCATTGTGATGACAGTGGTCATAGAGCATTGTGATGAAAAGGATCATGGAGCAATGTGATTACAGGGACCATGGAGCATTGTGAATACATAGGCCATGGAGCATTGTGATGACAGGGGTCAAGGAGCATTGTGATGAAAGTGGACATGGAGCACTGTGATGACACGGGCATGCAGCATTATGATGACAAGAGTTCTGGAGCATTGTGATGAAAAGGGTATGGAGCATTGTGATTACAGGGGACCAGGAGCATTGTGATTACATGGGCAGTGAATATTGTGATGACAGGGGTCATGGAGCACTGTGATGACTAGTGTCATGGAACATTGTGATGAGAGGGATCATGGAGCACTGTGATGAGAGGGGCCTTGGAGCATTATGATGATAGGCGTCATGGGGCATTGTGATGACAGCGGTCTTGGAGCATTGTGATGAAAGGGATCATGGAGCAATGTGATTACAGGGGCCATGGAGCATTGTGAATGCATAGGCCATGGAGCAATGAAATGACAGGGGTCAAGGAGCATTGTGATGTAAGTTGTCATGGAGCATTGTGATGACAAGTGTCCATGAACATTGTGATGACATGGTTCATGGAGCTTTGTGATGACAAGTGCCATGGCGAATTGTGATGACAGGTGTCATGGGGCATTGTGATGACAGTGGTCATGTAGAATTGTAATGAAAGGTATCATGGAGGACTCTGACGACAGGGGCCGTGGAGCACTGTGATGACAGTGGTCATCTAGAATTGTGATGAAATATACCAGGGAGCATTGTGATGACAGGGGTCATGGATCACCGCAATTATAGGGGCCAGGGAGCATTGTGAATACAAAGATCATGGAGCATTGAGATGACAGGGGTCATGGATCATTGTGATGACAAGGGTCCTGGAACCTTGTGATGACACGGTTCATGGAGCATTGTGATGACAAGGTTCTTCAAGCATTGTGATGACACGGGCATGGAGCATTATGATGACAAGAGTTCTGGAGCATTGTGATGAAAAGGGTATGGAGCACTGTGATTACAGGAGACCAGGAGCATTGTGATTACATGGGCAGTGAATATTGTGATGACAGGGGTTCATGGAGCACTGTGATGAGAGGGGCCTTGGAGCATTATGATGATACGCGTCATGGGGCCTTGTGATGACAGCGGTCTTAGAGCATTGTGATGAAAGGGATCATGGAGCAATGTGATTACAGGGGCCATGGAGCATTTTGAATGCATAGGCCATGGAGCAGTGTGATGACAGGGGTCATGGAGCATTGTGATGAATGTGGTCATAGTTCATTGTGATGATAAGTGTCCAGGAACATTGTGATGACATGGATCATGGAGCATTGTGATGACAAGGGCCATGGCGAATTGTGATGACAGGTGTCATGGGGCATTGTGATGACAGTGGTCATCTAGAATTGTGATGAAAGGTAACATGGAGCACTGTGATAACAGGGGCCATGGAGCATTGTGATGACAAAGGCCATGGAGCATTTTGATGACAAGTGTCATGGAGCATTGTGATGAGACGGGCATGGAGCATTATGATGCCCAGAGTTCTGGAGCATTGTGGTGACAAGGGCATGGAGCATTGTGATGACAAGGGCCATGGCCAATTCTGATGACAGGTGTCATCGGGCATTGTGATGACAGAGGTTATCTAGCATTGTGATGAAAGGTACAATGGATCAATGTGATAACAGGGGCCATGGAGCATTGTGATGATAAAGGCCATGGAGCATTTTAATGAAAAGTGTCATGGAGAATTGTGATGAGACGGGCATGGAGCATTATGATGACAAGAGTTCTGGAGCATTGCGTTGACAAGGGAATGGAGCATTGTGATTACAGGGACCATGGAGGATAGTGGTGACATCTGTCATGGAACATTGTGATGACAGTGGTCATGGAGCATTGTAATGACAGGGGCCATGGAGCATTGTGATGACAGGGGTCATGGGGCATTGTGATGACAGTGGTCATGGAGCATTGTGATGAAAGGGGTCATGGAGCACTGTGATCACAGGGGCCATGTATAATTGTGATGACAAAGACCATGGAGCATTGTGATGACAGTTGTCATGGAGCATTGTGTTGAAAGGGGCATGGAGCATTGTGACGACAATGGTCATGGAGCATTGTGATGACTGGTATCATGGAGCATTGTTCTGAAAAAGGTCATGGGGCAGTGTAATGACAAGTATCATGGAGGATGTGATGAAAGGAGTCATGGAGCATTGTGATTAAATGGATCATGAGGCATTTTGATGACAAGAGTCATGGAACATTGTGATGACAGGGCTAATGGAGCATTGTGATGACAAGGGCTATGGAGCATTGTGATGACTGGGGTCATGGAGCATTGTGATGAAAGGGGTCATGGATCACATCGATGACATGGGTAATGGAGCATTGTGATGATATGAGCATGGAGCATTGTGATGACAGGGGCCAGGGAGCATTGAGAATGACAAGGGCAGGGAACATTGTGATGACAGCAGTCATGGATCATTGTGATGATACCTGTCATGGAACATTGTGCTGACAGGGGCTATAGAGCATTGTGATGACAGGTGTCATGTGGCATTGTGATGACAGTGGTCATAGAGCATTGTGATGAAAGTGGTCGTGGAGAACTGTGATGACAAGGGAATGGAGCATTATGATGACAAGAGTTCTGGAGCATTGTGATGACAAGGGTATGGAGCATTGTGATTACAGGGGACCAGGAGCATTGTGATTACATGGGCAGTGAATATTGTGATGACAGGGGTCATGGAGCACTGTGATGACTAGTGTCATGGAACATTGTGATGACAGGGATCATGGAGCATTGTGATGAGAGGGGGCTTGGAGCATTATGATGATAGGCGTCATGGGGCATTGTGATGACAGCGGTCTTGGAGTATTGTGATGAAAGGGATCATGGAGCAATGTGATTACAGGAGCCATGGAGCATTGTGAATGCATAGGCGATGGAGCAATGGAATGACAGGGGTCAAGGAGCATTGTGATGTAAGTTGTCATGGAGCATTGTGATGACTCTTGTCCATGAACATTGTGATGACATGGTTCATGGAGCATTGTGATGACAGGTGTCATGTGGAATTGTGATGAGAGCGGTCATATAGAATTGTGATTAAAGGTATCAGGGAGGACTCTGATAACAGGGGCCGTGGAGCACTGTGATGACAGTGGTCATCTAGAATTGTGATGAAATATACCAGGGAGCATTGTGATGACAGGGGTCATGGATCACCGCAATTATAGAGGCCATGGAGCATTGTGAATACAAAGATCATGGAGCATTGAGATGACAGGGGTCACGGATCATTGCGATGACAAGGGTCCTGGAACCTTGTGATGACACGGTTCATGGAGCATTGTGATGACAAGGTTCTTCAAGCATTGTGATGACACGGGCATGGAGCATTATGATGACAAGAGTTCTGGAGCATTGTGATGACAAGGGTATGGAGCACTATGATTACAGGGGACCAGGAGCATTGTGATTACATGGGCAGTGAATATTGTGATGACAGGGGTCATGGAGCACTGTGATGACTAGTGTCATGGAACATTGTGATGACAGGGATCATGGAGCATTGTGATGAGAGGGGCCTTAGAGCATTATGATGATAGGCGTCATGGGGCATTGTGATGACAGCGGTCTTGGAGCATTGTGATGAAAGGGATCATGGAGCAATGTGCTTACAGGAGCCATGGAGCATTGTGAATGCATAGGCCATGGAGCAATGAAATGACAGGGGTCAAGGAGCATTGTGATGTAAGTTGTCATGGAGCATTGTGATGACAAGTGTCCATGAACATTGTGATGACATGGTTCATGGAGCATTGTGATGACAAGTGCCATGGCGAATTGTGATGACAGGTGTCATGGGGCATTGTGATGACAGTGGTCATGTAGAATTGTAATGAAAGGTATCATGGAGGACTCTGACGACAGGGGCCGTGGAGCACTGTGATGACAGTGGTCATCTAGAATTGTGATGAAATATACCAGGGAGCATTGTGATGACAGGGGTCATGGATCACCGCAATTATAGGGGCCAGGGAGCATTGTGAATACAAAGATCATGGAGCATTGAGATGACAGGGGTCATGGATCATTGTGATGACAAGGGTCCTGGAACCTTGTGATGACACGGTTCATGGAGCATTGTGATGACAAGGTTCTTCAAGCATTGTGATGACACGGGCATGGAGCATTATGATGACAAGAGTTCTGGAGCATTGTGATGACAAGGGTATGGAGCACTGTGATTACAGGAGACCAGGAGCATTGTGATTACATGGGCAGTGAATATTGTGATGACAGGGGTTCATGGAGCACTGTGATGACAAGTGTCATGGAACATTGTGATGACAGGGTTCATGGAGCATTGTGATGAGAGGGGCCTTGGAGCATTATGATGATAGGCGTCATGGGGTATTGTGATGAGAGTGGTCATAGAACATCGTGATGAAAGGGATCATGGAGCAATGGGATTACAGGGGCCATGGAGCATTTTGAATGCATAGGCCATGGAGCAGTGTGATGACAGGGGTCATGGATCATTGTGATGACAAGTGTCCTGGACCATTGTGATGACACGGGTCATGGAGCACTGTGATGGCAAGGGCCATGGCGAATTGTGATGACATGTGTCTTGGGGCATTGTGATGACAGTGGTCATCTAGAATTGTGATAAAAGGTATCATGGAGCACTGTGATGACAGGGGCCATGGAGTATTGTAATGACAAGGCCATGGAACCTTGTGATGACAAGTATCATGGAGCTTTGTGATGACACGAGCATTCATCATTATGATGACAAGAGTTCTGGAGCATTGTGATGACAAGGGCATGGAGCATTGTGATTACAGGGTCATGGAGCATTGTGATGACAACTGTCAAGGAACATTGTGATGACAGGGTTCATGGAGCATTGTGATTAAAGGGGCCATGGAGCATTTTGATGATAAGGGCAGGCGAACATTTTGATTACATTGGTAATGGAGCATTGTGATGACATGGGCAGGGAACATTGTGAAGACAGGTGTAATGGAACATTATGATTACAGGGGACATGGAGCATTTTGATGACATGGGCAGACAACATTGTGATGACAGGTGTCATGGAGCATTGTGATGACAATTGTCATGGAACGTTGTGCTGACAGGGGTCATGGAGCATTGTGATGAATGTGGTCATAGTTCATTGTGATGATAAGTGTCCAGGAACATTGTGATGACATGGATCATGGAGCATTGTGATGACAAGGGCCATGGCGAATTGTGATGACAGGTTTCATGGGGCATTGTGATGACAGTGGTCATCTAGAATTGTGATGAAAGGTAACATGGAGCACTGTGATAACAGGGGCCATGGAGCATTGTGATGACAAAGGCCATGGAGCATTTTGATGACAAGTGTCATGGAGCATTGTGATGAGACGGGCATGGAGCATTATGATGCCCAGAGTTCTGGAGCATTGTGGTGACAAGGGCATGGAGCATTGTGATGACAAGGGCCATGGCCAATTCTGATGACAGGTGTCATCGGGCATTGTGATGACAGAGGTTATCTAGCATTGTGATGAAAGGTACAATGGATCAATGTGATAACAGGGGCCATGGAGCATGGTGATGATAAAGGCCATGGAGCATTTTAATGAAAAGTGTCATGGAGAATTGTGATGAGACGGGCATGGAGCATTATGATGACAAGAGTTCTGGAGCATTGCGTTGACAAGGGAATGGAGCATTGTGATTACAGGGACCATGGAGGATAGTGGTGACATCTGTCATGGAACATTGTGATGACAGTGGTCATGGAGCATTGTAATGACAGGGGCCATGGAGCATTGTGATGACAGTTGTCATGGAGCATTGTGTTGAAAGGGGCATGGAGCATTGTGACGACAATGGTCATGGAGCATTGTGATGACTGGTATCATGGAGCATTGTTCTGAAAAAGGTCATGGGGCAGTGTAATGACAAGTATCATGGAGGATGTGATGAAAGGAGTCATGGAGCATTGTGATTAAATGGATCATGAGGCATTTTGATGACAAGAGTCATGGAACATTGTGATGACAGGGCTAATGGAGCATTGTGATGACAAGGGCTATGGAGCATTGTGATGACTGGGGTCATGGAGCATTGTGATGAAAGGGGTCATGGATCACATCGATGACATGGGTAATGGAGCATTGTGATGATATGAGCATGGAGCATTGTGATGACAGGGGCCAGGGAGCATTGAGAATGACAAGGGCAGGGAACATTGTGATGACAGCAGTCATGGATCATTGTGATGATACCTGTCATGGAACATTGTGCTGACAGGGGCTATAGAGCATTGTGATGACAGGTGTCATGTGGCATTGTGATGACAGTGGTCATAGAGCATTGTGATGAAAGTGGTCGTGGAGAACTGTGATGACAAGGGAATGGAGCATTATGATGACAAGAGTTCTGGAGCATTGTGATGACAAGGGTATGGAGCATTGTGATTACAGGGGATCAGGAGCATTGTGATTACATGGGCAGTGAATATTGTGATGACAGGGGTCATGGAGCACTGTGATGACTAGTGTCATGGAATATTGTGATGACAGGGATCATGGAGCATTGTGATGAGAGGGGCCTTGGAGCATTATGATGATAGGCGTTATGGGGCATTGTGATGACAGCGGTCTTGGAGCATTGTGATGAAAGGGATCATGGAGCAATGTGATTACAGGAGCCATGGAGCATTGTGAATGCATAGGCCATGGAGCAATGGAATGACAGGGGTCAAGGAGCATTGTGATGTAAGTTGTCATGGAGCATTGTGATGACTCTTGTCCATGAACATTGTGATGACATGGTTCATGGAGCATTGTGATGACAGGTGTCATGTGGAATTGTGATGAGAGCGGTCATATAGAATTGTGATTAAAGGTATCAGGGAGGACTCTGATAACAGGGGCCGTGGAGCACTGTGATGACAGTGGTCATCTAGAATTGTGATGAAATATACCAGGGAGCATTGTGATGACAGGGGTCATGGATCACCGCAATTATAGAGGCCATGGAGCATTGTGAATACAAAGATCATGGAGCATTGAGATGACAGGGGTCACGGATCATTGTGATGACAAGGGTCCTGGAACCTTGTGATGACACGGTTCATGGAGCATTGTGATGACAAGGTTCTTCAAGCATTGTGATGACACGGGCATGGAGCATTATGATGACAAGAGTTCTGGAGCATTGTGATGACAAGGGTATGGAGCACTATGATTACAGGGGACCAGGAGCATTGTGATTACATGGGCAGTGAATATTGTGATGACAGGGGTCATGGAGCACTGTGATGACTAGTGTCATGGAACATTGTGATGACAGGGATCATGGAGCATTGTGATGAGAGGGGCCTTAGAGCATTATGATGATAGGCGTCATGGGGCATTGTGATGACAGCGGTCTTGGAGCATTGTGATGAAAGGGATCATGGAGCAATGTGCTTACAGGAGCCATGGAGCATTGTGAATGCATAGGCCATGGAGCAATGAAATGACAGGGGTCAAGGAGCATTGTGATGTAAGTTGTCATGGAGCATTGTGATGACAAGTGTCCATGAACATTGTGATGACATGGTTCATGGAGCATTGTGATGACAAGTGCCATGGCGAATTGTGATGACAGGTGTCATGGGGCATTGTGATGACAGTGGTCATGTAGAATTGTAATGAAAGGTATCATGGAGGACTCTGACGACAGGGGCCGTGGAGCACTGTGATGACAGTGGTCATCTAGAATTGTGATGAAATATACCAGGGAGCATTGTGATGACAGGGGTCATGGATCACCGCAATTATAGGGGCCAGGGAGCATTGTGAATACAAAGATCATGGAGCATTGAGATGACAGGGGTCATGGATCATTGTGATGACAAGGGTCCTAGAACCTTGTGATGACACGGTTCATGGAGCATTGTGATGACAAGGTTCTTCAAGCATTGTGATGACACGGGCATGGAGCATTATGATGACAAGAGTTCTGGAGCATTGTGATGAAAAGGGTATGGAGCACTGTGATTACAGGAGACCAGGAGCATTGTGATTACATGGGCAGTGAATATTGTGATGACAGGGGTTCATGGAGCACTGTGATGACAAGTGTCATGGAACATTGTGATGACAGGGTTCATGGAGCATTGTGATGAGAGGGGCCTTGGAGCATTATGATGATAGGCGTCATGGGGTATTGTGATGAGAGTGGTCATAGAACATCGTGATGAAAGGGATCATGGAGCAATGTGATTACAGGGGCCATGGAGCATTTTGAATGCATAGGCCATGGAGCAGTGTGATGACAGGGGTCATGGATCATTGTGATGACAAGTGTCCTGGACCATTGTGATGACACGGGTCATGGAGCATTGTGATGGCAAGGGCCATGGCGAATTGTGATGACATGTGTCTTGGGGCATTGTGATGACAGTGGTCATCTAGAATTGTGATAATAGGTATCATGGAGCACTATGATGACAGGGGCCATGGAGTATTGTAATGACAAGGCCATGGAACATTGTGATGACAAGTATCATGGAGCTTTGTGATGACACGAGCATTCATCATTATGATGACAAGAGTTCTGGAGCATTGTGATGACAAGGGCATGGAGCATTGTGATTACAGGGTCATGGAGCATTGTGATGACAACTGTCATGGAACATTGTGATGACAGGGTTCATGGAGCATTGTGATTAAAGGGGCCATGGAGCATTTTGATGACAAGGGCAGGCGAACATTTTGATTACATTGGTAATGGAGCATTGTGATGACATGGGCAGGGAACATTGTGAAGACAGGTGTAATGGAACATTGTGATTACAGGGGACATGGAGCATTTTGATGACATGGGCAGGCAACATTGTGATGACAGGTGTCATGGAGCATTGTGATGACAATTGTCATGGAACGTTGTGCTGACAGGGATCATGGAGCATTGTGATGAGACGGTCATTGGAGCATTGTGATGACAGGCGTACTGGAGCCTTCTGAGGAAAGGTGTCATGAGTCATTGTGATTACAGCGATCATGGAACATTGTGATGACAGTGGTCATGGAGCATTGTAATGACAGGGGCCATGGAGCATTGTGATGACAGGGGTCATGGGGCATTGTGATGACAGTGGTCATGGAGCATTGTGATGAAAGGGGTCATGGAGCACTGTGATCACAGGGGCCATGTATAATTGTGATAACAAAGGCCATGGAGCATTGTGATGACAGTTGTCATGGAGCATTGTGTTGAAAGGGGCATGGAGCATTGTGACGACAATGGTCATGGAGCATTGTGATGACTGGTATCATGGAGCATTGTTCTGAAAGAGGTCATGGGGCAGTGTAATGACAAGTATCATGGAGGATGTGATGAAAGGAGTCATGGAGCATTGTGATTAAATGGATCATGAGGCATTTTGATGACAAGAGTCATGGAACATTGTGATGACAGGGCTAATGGAGCATTGTGATGACAAGGGCTATGGAGCATTGTGATGAATGGGGTCATGGGGCATGGTGATGACAGTGGTCATGGAGCATTGTGATGACAAAGACCACGGAGCATTGTGATGACAGGTGTCATGCAGCATTGTGATGAAAGGGGTCATGGATCACTACGATGACATGGGTAATGGAGCATTGTGATGATACGGGCATGGAGCATTGTGATGACAGGGGTCATGCAGCATTGTGATGACAGGGGCCATGCAGCATTTTGATGACATGGGCATGGAGCATAGTGATGACAAGAGTTCTGGAGCATTTTGATGACGAGGGCATGGATCATTTTGATGACAGGGGCCATGAAGCATTGAGATGACAAGGGAATGGAGCATTGTGATGAAAGCGGTCCTGGAGAATTGTGAGGAAACGGGTCATGGATTATTGTGATGGAAGGGTTCCTGGAGCATTCTGATGACAAGTGCCATGGAGCATTTTAATGAAAGGGGTACTGGAGCATTGTACAGAAATGGTTCATGGATCATCGTGATTACACGGATCATGGAATATTGTGATGACAAGGGTTTCGGAGCATTGCGACGACAGGGGTCATGGAGCATTGTAATAGCAGGGGTGATGGGGCATTGTGATGACAGGGGCATGGAGCATTGTGATGACAGAAGTCATAGAATATTGTGATGACAAGGGCCATGGAGCATTGTCATGAAAGGTCTTATCTGGCATTGTGATGAGAGTGGTCATGGAGCATTGTGATAAAAGTTGTCCTGAAGCACTGTTATTACAGGGGCCATGTAGAATTTTGATGACAAAGGCCATGGAGCATTGTGATGACAGGCATCATGGAGCAATTTGATGAAAGTGGTCATGGAGCATTGTGATGAAATGCGCCATGGAACATTGTGAAGACAAGTGTCCTGGAGCATTGTGATGACAAGGGCCATGGCCAATTCTGATGACAGGTGTCATGGAGCATTGTGATGACAGTGGTCATCTATCATTATGATGAAAGGTATCACGGAGCACTGTGATGACAGGGGCCATGGAGCATTGTGATGACACGGGCATGGAGCATTATGATGAGAAGTGATCTGGAGCATTGCGATGACAAGGGTATGGAGCATTGTGATTACAGGGACCATGGAGCATTGTGAATGCATAGGCCATGGAGCAATGAAATGACAGGGGTCAAGGAGCATTGTGATGTAAGTTGTCATGGAGCATTGTCATGACTATTGTCCATGAACATTGTGATGACATGGTTCATGGAGCATTGTGATGACAAGTGCCATGGCGAATTGTGATGACAGGTGTCATGTGGCATTGTGATGACAGTGGTCATGTAGAATTGTAATGAACGGTATCATGGAGGACTCTGACGACAGGGGCCGTGGAGCACTGTGATGACAGTGGTCATCTAGAATTGTGATGAAATATACCAGGGAGCATTGTGATGACAGGGGTCATGGATCACCGCAATTATAGGGGCCAGGGAGCATTGTGAATACAAAGATCATGGAGCATTGAGATGACAGGGGTCATGGATCATTGTGATGACAAGGGTCCTGGAACCTTGTGATGACACGGTTCATGGAGCATTGTGATGACAAGGTTCTTCAAGCATTGTGATGACACGGGCATGGAGCATTATGATGACAAGAGTTCTGGAGCATTGTGATGAAAAGGGTATGGAGCACTGTGATTACAGGAGACCAGGAGCATTGTGATTACATGGGCAGTGAATATTGTGATGACAGGTGTTCATGGAGCACTGTGATGACAAGTGTCATGGAACATTGTGATGACAGGGTTCATGGAGCATTGTGATGAGAGGGGCCTTGGAGCATTATGATGATAGGCGTCATGGGGTATTGTGATGAGAGTGGTCATAGAACATTGTGATGAAAGGGATCATGGAGCAATGTGATTACAGGGGCCATGGAGCATTTTGAATGCATAGGCCATGGAGCAGTGTGATGACAGGGGTCATGGAGCATTGTGATGAATGTGGTCATAGTTCATTGTGATGATAAGTGTCCAGGAACATTGTGATGACATGGATCATGGAGCATTGTGATGACAAGGGCCATGGCGAATTGTGATGACAGGTGTCATGGGGCATTGTGATGACAGTGGTCATCGAGAATTATGAGGAAAGGTAACATGGAGCACTGTGATAACAGGGGCCATGGAGCATTGTGATGACAAAGGCCATGGAGCATTTTGATGACAAGTGTCATGGAGCATTGTGATGAGACGGGCATGGAGCATTATGATGCCAAGAGTTCTGGAGCATTGCGTTGACAAGGGCATGGAGCATTGTGATGACAAGGGCCATGGCCAATTCTGATGACAGGTGTCATCGGGCATTGTGATGACAGAGGTTATCTAGCATTGTGATGAAAGGTACAATGGATCAATGTGATAACAGGGGCCATGGAGCATTGTGATGATAAAGGCCATGGAGCATTTTAATGAAAAGTGTCATGGAGAATTGTGATGAGACGGGCATGGAGCATTATGATGACAAGAGTTCTGGAGCATTGCGTTGACAAGGGAATGGAGAATTGTGATTACAGGGACCATGGAGGATAGTGATGACATCTGTCATGGAACATTGTGCTGACAGGGGCCATGGAGCATTGTGATGACAGGTATAATGTGGCATTGTAATGACAGGGGTCATAGAGCATTGTGATGAAATGGATCATGGAGCAATGTGATTACAGGGACCATGTAGCATTGCGAATGCATAGGCTATGGAGCATTGTGATGACAGGAGTCAAGGAGCATTGTGATGTAAGTGGTCATGGATCATTGTGATGACAAGTGTCCTGGACCATTGTGATGACACGGGTCATGGAGCATTGTGATGGCAAGGGCCATGGCGAATTGTGATGACATGTGTCTTGGGGCATTGTGATGACAGTGGTCATCTAGAATTGTGATAAAAGGTATCATGGAGCACTGTGATGACAGGGGCCATGGAGTATTGTAATGACAAGGCAATGGAACATTGTGATGACAAGTATCATGGAGCTTTGTGATGACACGAGCATTCATCATTATGATGACAAGAGTTCTGGAGCATTGTGATGACAAGGGCATGGAGCATTGTGATTACAGGGTCATGGAGCATTGTGATGACAACTGTCATGGAACATTGTGATGACAGGGTTCATGGAGCATTGTGATGACAAGTGCGATGGCGAATTGTGATGACAGGTGTCATGGGGCATTGTGTTGAAAGGGGCATGGAGCATTGTGACGACAATGGTCATGGAGCATTGTGATGACTGGTATCATGGAGCATTGTTCTGAAAAAGGTCATGGGGCAGTGTAATGACAAGTATCATGGAGGATGTGATGAAAGGAGTCATGGAGCATTGTGATTAAATGGATCATGAGGCATTTTGATGACAAGAGTCATGGAACATTGTGATGACAGCGCTAATGGAGCATTGTGATGACAAGGGCTATGGAGCATTGTGATGACAGGTGTCATGCAGCATTGTGATGAAAGGGGTCATGGATCACTACGATGACATGTGTAATGGAGCATTGTGATGATATGGACATGGAGCATTGTGATAACAGGGGCCAGGGAGCATTGAGATGACAAGAGCAGGGAACATTCTGATGACAGCAGTCTTGTATCATTGTGATGATACCTGTCATGGAACATTGTGCTGACAGGGGCTATAGAGCATTGTGATGACAGGTGTCATGTGGCATTGTGATGACAGTGGTCATAGAGCATTGTGATGAAAAGGATCATGGAGCAATGTGATTACAGGGACCATGGAGCATTGTGAATACATAGGCCATGGAGCATTGTGATGACAGGGGTCAAGGAGCATTGTGATGAAAGTGGACATGGAGCACTGTGATGACACGGGCATGCAGCATTATGATGACAAGAGTTCTGGAGCATTGTGATGAAAAGGGTATGGAGCATTGTGATTACAGGGGACCAGGAGCATTGTGATTACATGGGCAGTGAATATTGTGATGACAGGGGTCATGGAGCACTGTGATGACTAGTGTCATGGAACATTGTGATGAGAGGGATCATGGAGCACTGTGATGAGAGGGGCCTTGGAGCATTATGATGATAGGCGTCATGGGGCATTGTGATGACAGCGGTCTTGGAGCATTGTGATGAAAGGGATCATGGAGCAATGTGATTACAGGGGCCATGGAGCATTGTGAATGCATAGGCCATGGAGCAATGAAATGACAGGGGTCAAGGAGCATTGTGATGTAAGTTGTCATGGAGCATTGTGATGACAAGTGTCCATGAACATTGTGATGACATGGTTCATGGAGCTTTGTGATGACAAGTGCCATGGCGAATTGTGATGACAGGTGTCATGGGGCATTGTGATGACAGTGGTCATGTAGAATTGTAATGAAAGGTATCATGGAGGACTCTGACGACAGGGGCCGTGGAGCACTGTGATGACAGTGGTCATCTAGAATTGTGATGAAATATACCAGGGAGCATTGTGATGACATGGGTCATGGATCACCGCAATTATAGGGGCCAGGGAGCATTGTGAATACAAAGATCATGGAGCATTGAGATGACAGGGGTCATGGATCATTGTGATGACAAGGGTCCTGGAACCTTGTGATGACACGGTTCATGGAGCATTGTGATGACAAGGTTCTTCAAGCATTGTGATGACACGGGCATGGAGCATTATGATGACAAGAGTTCTGGAGCATTGTGATGAAAAGGGTATGGAGCACTGTGATTACAGGAGACCAGGAGCATTGTGATTACATGGGCAGTGAATATTGTGATGACAGGGGTTCATGGAGCACTGTGATGAGAGGGGCCTTGGAGCATTATGATGATACGCGTCATGGGGCCTTGTGATGACAGCGGTCTTAGAGCATTGTGATGAAAGGGATCATGGAGCAATGTGATTACAGGGGCCATGGAGCATTTTGAATGCATAGGCCATGGAGCAGTGTGATGACAGGGGTCATGGAGCATTGTGATGAATGTGGTCATAGTTCATTGTGATGATAAGTGTCCAGGAACATTGTGATGACATGGATCATGGAGCATTGTGATGACAAGGGCCATGGCGAATTGTGATGACAGGTGTCATGGGGCATTGTGATGACAGTGGTCATCTAGAATTGTGATGAAAGGTAACATGGAGCACTGTGATAACAGGGGCCATGGAGCATTGTGATGACAAAGGCCATGGAGCATTTTGATGACAAGTGTCATGGAGCATTGTGATGAGACGGGCATGGAGCATTATGATGCCCAGAGTTCTGGAGCATTGTGGTGACAAGGGCATGGAGCATTGTGATGACAAGGGCCATGGCCAATTCTGATGACAGGTGTCATCGGGCATTGTGATGACAGAGGTTATCTAGCATTGTGATGAAAGGTACAATGGATCAATGTGATAACAGGGGCCATGGAGCATTGTGATGATAAAGGCCATGGAGCATTTTAATGAAAAGTGTCATGGAGAATTGTGATGAGACGGGCATGGAGCATTATGATGACAAGAGTTCTGGAGCATTGCGTTGACAAGGGAATGGAGCATTGTGATTACAGGGACCATGGAGGATAGTGGTGACATCTGTCATGGAACATTGTGATGACAGTGGTCATGGAGCATTGTAATGACAGGGGCCATGGAGCATTGTGATGACAGGGGTCATGGGGCATTGTGATGACAGTGGTCATGGAGCATTGTGATGAAAGGGGTCATGGAGCACTGTGATCACAGGGGCCATGTATAATTGTGATGACAAAGACCATGGAGCATTGTGATGACAGTTGTCATGGAGCATTGTGTTGAAAGGGGCATGGAGCATTGTGACGACAATGGTCATGGAGCATTGTGATGACTGGTATCATGGAGCATTGTTCTGAAAAAGGTCATGGGGCAGTGTAATGACAAGTATCATGGAGGATGTGATGAAAGGAGTCATGGAGCATTGTGATTAAATGGATCATGAGGCATTTTGATGACAAGAGTCATGGAACATTGTGATGACAGGGCTAATGGAGCATTGTGATGACAAGGGCTATGGAGCATTGTGATGACTGGGGTCATGGAGCATTGTGATGAAAGGGGTCATGGATCACATCGATGACATGGGTAATGGAGCATTGTGATGATATGAGCATGGAGCATTGTGATGACAGGGGCCAGGGAGCATTGAGAATGACAAGGGCAGGGAACATTGTGATGACAGCAGTCATGGATCATTGTGATGATACCTGTCATGGAACATTGTGCTGAGAGGGGCTATAGAGCATTGTGATGACAGGTGTCATGTGGCATTGTGATGACAGTGGTCATAGAGCATTGTGATGAAAGTGGTCGTGGAGAACTGTGATGACAAGGGAATGGAGCATTATGATGACAAGAGTTCTGGAGCATTGTGATGACAAGGGTATGGAGCATTGTGATTACAGGGGACCAGGAGCATTGTGATTACATGGGCAGTGAATATTGTGATGACAGGGGTCATGGAGCACTGTGATGACTAGTGTCATGGAACATTGTGATGACAGGGATCATGGAGCATTGTGATTAGAGGGGGCTTGGAGCATTATGATGATAGGCGTCATGGGGCATTGTGATGACAGCGGTCTTGGAGTATTGTGATGAAAGGGATCATGGAGCAATGTGATTACAGGAGCCATGGAGCATTGTGAATGCATAGGCGATGGAGCAATGGAATGACAGGGGTCAAGGAGCATTGTGATGTAAGTTGTCATGGAGCATTGTGATGACTCTTGTCCATGAACATTGTGATGACATGGTTCATGGAGCATTGTGATGACAGGTGTCATGTGGAATTGTGATGAGAGCGGTCATATAGAATTGTGATTAAAGGTATCAGGGAGGACTCTGATAACAGGGGCCGTGGAGCACTGTGATGACAGTGGTCATCTAGAATTGTGATGAAATATACCAGGGAGCATTGTGATGACAGGGGTCATGGATCACCGCAATTATAGAGGCCATGGAGCATTGTGAATACAAAGATCATGGAGCATTGAGATGACAGGGGTCACGGATCATTGCGATGACAAGGGTCCTGGAACCTTGTGATGACACGGTTCATGGAGCATTGTGATGACAAGGTTCTTCAAGCATTGTGATGACACGGGCATGGAGCATTATGATGACAAGAGTTCTGGAGCATTGTGATGACAAGGGTATGGAGCACTATGATTACAGGGGACCAGGAGCATTGTGATTACATGGGCAGTGAATATTGTGATGACAGGGGTCATGGAGCACTGTGATGACTAGTGTCATGGAACATTGTGATGACAGGGATCATGGAGCATTGTGATGAGAGGGGCCTTAGAGCATTATGATGATAGGCGTCATGGGGCATTGTGATGACAGCGGTCTTGGAGCATTGTGATGAAAGGGATCATGGAGCAATGTGCTTACAGGAGCCATGGAGCATTGTGAATGCATAGGCCATGGAGCAATGAAATGACAGGGGTCAAGGAGCATTGTGATGTAAGTTGTCATGGAGCATTGTGATGACAAGTGTCCATGAACATTGTGATGACATGGTTCATGGAGCATTGTGATGACAAGTGCCATGGCGAATTGTGATGACAGGTGTCATGGGGCATTGTGATGACAGTGGTCATGTAGAATTGTAATGAAAGGTATCATGGAGGACTCTGACGACAGGGGCCGTGGAGCACTGTGATGACAGTGGTCATCTAGAATTGTGATGAAATATACCAGGGAGCATTGTGATGACAGGGGTCATGGATCACCGCAATTATAGGGGCCAGGGAGCATTGTGAATACAAAGATCATGGAGCATTGAGATGACAGGGGTCATGGATCACTGTGATGACAAGGGTCCTAGAACCTAGTGATGACACGGTTCATGGAGCATTGTGATGACAAGGTTCTTCAAGCATTGTGATGACACGGGCATGGAGCATTATGATGACAAGAGTTCTGGAGCATTGTGATGACAAGGGTATGGAGCACTGTGATTACAGGAGACCAGGAGCATTGTGATTACATGGGCAGTGAATATTGTGATGACAGGGGTTCATGGAGCACTGTGATGACAAGTGTCATGGAACATTGTGATGACAGGGTTCATGGAGCATTGTGATGAGAGGGGCCTTGGAGCATTATGATGATAGGCGTCATGGGGTATTGTGATGAGAGTGGTCATAGAACATCGTGATGAAAGGGATCATGGAGCAATGTGATTACAGGGGCCATGGAGCATTTTGAATGCATAGGCCATGGAGCAGTGTGATGACAGGGGTCATGGATCATTGTGATGACAAGTGTCCTGGACCATTGTGATGACACGGGTCATGGAGCATTGTGATGGCAAGGGCCATGGCGAATTGTGATGACATGTGTCTTGGGGCATTGTGATGACAGTGGTCATCTAGAATTGTGATAAAAGGTATCATGGAGCACTGTGATGACAGGGGCCATGGAGTATTGTAATGACAAGGCCATGGAACATTGTGATGACAAATATCATGGAGCTTTGTGATGACACGAGCATTCATCATTATGATGACAAGAGTTCTGGAGCATTGTGATGACAAGGGCATGGAGCATTGTGATTACAGGGTCATGGAGCATTGTGATGACAACTGTCATGGAACATTGTGATGACAGGGTTCATGGAGCATTGTGATTAAAGGGGCCATGGAGCATTTTGATGACAAGGGCAGGCGAACATTTTGATTACATTGGTAATGGAGCATTGTGATGACATGGGCAGGGAACATTGTGAAGACAGGTGTAATGGAACATTGTGATTACAGGGGACATGGAGCATTTTGATGACATGGGCAGGCAACATTGTGATGACAGGTGTCATGGAGCATTGTGATGACAATTGTCATGGAACGTTGTGCTGACAGGGATCATGGAGCATTGTGATGAGACGGTCATTGGAGCATTGTGATGACAGGCGTACTGGAGCCTTCTGAGGAAAGGTGTCATGAGTCATTGTGATTACAGCGATCATGGAACATTGTGATGACAGTGGTCATGGAGCATTGTAATGACAGGGGCCATGGAGCATTGTGATGACAGGGGTCATGGGGCATTGTGATGACAGTGGTCATGGAGCATTGTGATGAAAGGGGTCATGGAGCACTGTGATCACAGGGGCCATGTATAATTGTGATGACAAAGGCCATGGAGCATTGTGATGACAGTTGTCATGGAGCATTGTGTTGAAAGGGGCATGGAGCATTGTGACGACAATGGTCATGGAGCATTGTGATGACTGGTATCATGGAGCATTGTTCTGAAAGAGGTCATGGGGCAGTGTAATGACAAGTATCATGGAGGATGTGATGAAAGGAGTCATGGAGCATTGTGATTAAATGGATCATGAGGCATTTTGATGACAAGAGTCATGGAACATTGTGATGACAGGGCTAATGGAGCATTGTGATGACAAGGGCTATGGAGCATTGTGATGAATGGGGTCATGGGGCATGGTGATGACAGTGGTCATGGAGCATTGTGATGACAAAGACCACGGAGCATTGTGATGACAGGTGTCATGCAGCATTGTGATGTAAGGGGTCATGGATCACTACGATGACATGGGTAATGGAGCATTGTGATGATACGAGCATGGAGCATTGTGATGACAGGGGTCATGCAGCATTGTGATGACAGGGGCCATGCAGCATTTTGATGACATGGGCATGGAGCATAGTGATGACAAGAGTTCTGGAGCATTTTGATGACGAGGGCATGGATCATTTTGATGACAGGGGCCATGAAGCATTGAGATGACAAGGGAATGGAGCATTGTGATGAAAGCGGTCCTGGAGAATTGTGAGGAAACGGGTCATGGATTATTGTGATGGAAGGGTTCCTGGAGCATTCTGATGACAAGTGCCATGGAGCATTTTAATGAAAGGGGTACTGGAGCATTGTACAGAAATGGTTCATGGATCATCGTGATTACACGGATCATGGAATATTGTGATGACAAGGGTTTCGGAGCATTGCGACGACAGGGGTCATGGAGCATTGTAATAGCAGGGGTGATGGGGCATTGTGATGACAGGGGCATGGAGCATTGTGATGACAGAAGTCATAGAATATTGTGATGACAAGGGCCATGGAGCATTGTCATGAAAGGTCTTATCTGGCATTGTGATGAGAGTGGTCATGGAGCATTGTGATAAAAGTTGTCCTGAAGCACTGTTATTACAGGGGCCATGTAGAATTTTGATGACAAAGGCCATGGAGCTTTGTGATGACAGGCATCATGGAGCAATTTGATGAAAGTGGTCATGGAGCATTGTGATGAAATGCGCCATGGAACATTGTGAAGACAAGTGTCCTGGAGCATTGTGATGACAAGGGCCATGGCCAATTCTGATGACAGGTGTCATGGAGCATTGTGATGACAGTGGTCATCTATCATTATGATGAAAGGTATCACGGAGCACTGTGATGACAGGGGCCATGGAGCATTGTGATGACACGGGCATGGAGCATTATGATGAGAAGTGATCTGGAGCATTGCGATGACAAGGGTATGGAGCATTGTGATTACAGGGACCATGGAGCATTGTGAATGCATAGGCCATGGAGCAATGAAATGACAGGGGTCAAGGAGCATTGTGATGTAAGTTGTCATGGAGCATTGTCATGACTATTGTCCATGAACATTGTGATGACATGGTTCATGGAGCATTGTGATGACAAGTGCCATGGCGAATTGTGATGACAGGTGTCATGCGGCATTGTGATGACAGTGGTCATGTAGAATTGTAATGAACGGTATCATGGAGGACTCTGACGACAGGGGCCGTGGAGCACTGTGATGACAGTGGTCATCTAGAATTGTGATGAAATATACCAGGGAGCATTGTGATGACAGGGGTCATGGATCACCGCAATTATAGGGGCCAGGGAGCATTGTGAATACAAAGATCATGGAGCATTGAGATGACAGGGGTCATGGATCATTGTGATGACAAGGGTCCTGGAACCTTGTGATGACACGGTTCATGGAGCATTGTGATGACAAGGTTCTTCAAGCATTGTGATGACACGGGCATGGAGCATTATGATGACAAGAGTTCTGGAGCATTGTGATGAAAAGGGTATGGAGCACTGTGATTACAGGGGACCAGGAGCATTGTGATTACATGGGCAGTGAATATTGTGATGACAGGTGTTCATGGAGCACTGTGATGACAAGTGTCATGGAACATTGTGATGACAGGGTTCATGGAGCATTGTGATGAGAGGGGCCTTGGAGCATTATGATGATAGGCGTCATGGGGTATTGTGATGAGAGTGGTCATAGAACATCGTGATGAAAGGGATCATGGAGCAATGTGATTACAGGGGCCATGGAGCATTTTGAATGCATAGGCCATGGAGCAGTGTGATGACAGGGGTCATGGAGCATTGTGATGAATGTGGTCATAGTTCATTGTGATGATAAGTGTCCAGGAACATTGTGATGACATGGATCATGGAGCATTGTGATGACAAGGGCCATGGCGAATTGTGATGACAGGTGTCATGGGGCATTGTGATGACAGTGGTCATCGAGAATTATGAGGAAAGGTAACATGGAGCACTGTGATATCAGGGGCCATGGAGCATTGTGAGGACAAAGGCCATGGAGCATTTTGATGACAAGTGTCATGGAGCATTGTGATGAGACGGGCATGGAGCATTATGATGCCAAGAGTTCTGGAGCATTGCGTTGACAAGGGCATGGAGCATTGTGATGACAAGGGCCATGGCCAATTCTGATGACAGGTGTCATCGGGCATTGTGATGACAGAGGTTATCTAGCATTGTGATGAAAGCTACAATGGATCAATGTGATAACAGGGGCCATGGAGCATTGTGATGATAAAGGCCATGGAGCATTTTAATGAAAAGTGTCATGGAGAATTGTGATGAGACGGGCATGGAGCATTATGATGACAAGAGTTCTGGAGCATTGCGTTGACAAGGGAATGGAGCATTGTGATTACAGGGACCATGGAGGATAGTGATGACATCTGTCATGGAACATTGTGCTGACAGGGGCCATGGAGCATTGTGATGACAGGTATAATGTGGCATTGTAATGACAGTGGTCATAGAGCATTGTGATGAAATGGATCATGGAGCAATGTGATTACAGGGACCATGTAGCATTGCGAATGCATAGGCTATGGAGCATTGTGATGACAGGAGTCAAGGAGCATTGTGATGTAAGTGGTCATGGATCATTGTGATGACAAGTGTCCTGGACCATTGTGATGACACGGGTCATGGAGCATTGTGATGGCAAGGGCCATGGCGAATTGTTATGACATGTGTCTTGGGGCATTGTGATGACAGTGGTCATCTAGAATTGTGATAAAAGGTATCATGGAGCACTGTGATGACAGGGGCCATGGAGTATTGTAATGACAAGGCAATGGAACATTGTGATGACAAGTATCATGGAGCTTTGTGATGACACGAGCATTCATCATTATGATGACAAGAGTTCTGGAGCATTGTGATGACAAGGGCATGGAGCATTGTGATTACAGGGTCATGGAGCATTGTGATGACAACTGTCATGGAACATTGTGATGACAGGGTTCATGGAGCATTGTGATGACAAGTGCGATGGCGAATTGTGATGACAGGTGTCATGGGGCATTGTGTTGAAAGGGGCATGGAGCATTGTGACGACAATGGTCATGGAGCATTGTGATGACTGGTATCATGGAGCATTGTTCTGAAAAAGGTCATGGGGCAGTGTAATGACAAGTATCATGGAGGATGTGATGAAAGGAGTCATGGAGCATTGTGATTAAATGGATCATGAGGCATTTTGATGACAAGAGTCATGGAACATTGTGATGACAGGGCTAATGGAGCATTGTGATGACAAGGGCTATGGAGCATTGTGATGACAGGTGTCATGCAGCATTGTGATGAAAGGGGTCATGGATCACTACGATGACATGTGTAATGGAGCATTGTGATGATATGGACATGGAGCATTGTGATAACAGGGGCCAGGGAGCATTGAGATGACAAGAGCAGGGAACATTCTGATGACAGCAGTCTTGTATCATTGTGATGATACCTGTCATGGAACATTGTGCTGACAGGGGCTATAGAGCATTGTGATGACAGGTGTCATGTGGCATTGTGATGACAGTGGTCATAGAGCATTGTGATGAAAAGGATCATGGAGCAATGTGATTACAGGGGCCATGGAGCATTGTGAATACATAGGCCATGGAGCCTTGTGATGACAGGGGTCAAGGAGCATTGTGATGAAAGTGGACATGGAGCACTGTGATGACACGGGCATGCAGCATTATGATGACAAGAGTTCTGGAGCATTGTGATGAAAAGGGTATGGAGCATTGTGATTACAGGGGACCAGGAGCATTGTGATTACATGGGCAGTGAATATTGTGATGACAGGGGTCATGGAGCACTGTGATGACTAGTGTCATGGAACATTGTGATGAAAGGGATCATGAAGCATTGTGATGAGAGGGGCCTTGGAGCATTATGATGATAGGCGTCATGGGGCATTGTGATGACAGCGGTCTTGGAGCATTGTGATGAAAGGGATCATGGAGCAATGTGATTACAGGAGCCATGGAGCATTGTGAATGCATAGGCCATGGAGCAATGAAATGACAGGGGTCAAGGAGCATTGTGATGTAAGTTGTCATGGAGCATTGTGATGACTATTGTCCATGAACATTGTGATGACATGGTTCATGGAGCATTGTGATGACAGGTGTCATGTGGAATTGTGATGAGAGCGGTCATATAGAATTGTGATGAAAGGTATCAGGGAGGACT